>NW_019397757.1:164722-235485 GCF_000591075.1 Eurytemora carolleeae | reverse complement strand
GGAGTGTCAAGTGGAGAGGTTAGAGTGTAGATAAAGGACATAGATTGATTAACTTGCCTCGTATTGCCAGGTTTAAGGTCATAAATAATAATTAGATCTATAATTAATACAGTTCCGACACGACGGGTATTAATCAAGAAACTCATTTTTTTACACAATTCACAATTCTATACAATGGTTTCAGTGTGCTCCATAAACATAATATTTGACTGATTAAGAAACTTTATTTTATGAGAAAAATTAAATTCAGAATTTTTAACATGAGGCAAAAAATGGAATATGAATTCAACTCCAATGAGGACGGGGGGGGGGGGGATTGAGCGTATTATGAACAGGTATAAAATTTTAGAATGTTGACCTTAAAGAAATGTTTAAACTGCGGATATCGTCAATTCCTTTCTTTATTTCCTTTTCCAGTCTAATGTTTGTAAAAGTAATTTTCATATTAATGCATAATTAATTTTATGAATATTTGATGTGAAGAGAAACTAGACAAACCAAAAGAAAATGTAATTTAATTACGTTTTTGTCAATTCTTAAAAGGACTGAAAACTCCTCAGGGGATTTTGATTTAAAAAATATGATTATTTTAGACTGTGGTTTCTCCACAAAATATGATTATTTTAGACTGTGGTTTCTCCACAAAATTGATTTGTGCATTTTTTGTTTAAGAGGCAATGTAGAAATTATGGGGAAATTATAATAATTTAATATTCAAGCCATACAACGACGTGTTCCCACTTAAATGATCAGATTTAGGTATTAAAAGGTACCATTGTGAATCAGGCATTCCCTCTTTGCGTGAAGGATCACTTGCAAGGACGGGCGGATTTTTGGTAATGTCAATTTGGTAATGACAATTTGGTAAGGTGACAATTTGGTAACGACAATTTGGTAAGCTCAAAAAAGTGACAATTTGGTAATGACAAATTGGTAACAACAAAAAAGTGACAATTTGGTAACGTCATAAAAGTGACAATTTGGTTATGAAAAATTGGTAACAACAAAAATGTGACAATTTGGTAATGCCAATTTGGTAACGTCATAAAAGTGACAATTTGGTAAACGAAATAAAAGTGACATTATGTAAAATTGTTTAATTTTTAGTTTTATATTCAATTGAATTACCAAATTGTCACTTTTTTGAAGTTACCAATTTGTCATTATCAAATTGTCACTTTTTTGATGTTACCAAATTGTCATTACAAAAATTGTCACTTTTGTAAGCTTACCAAATTGTCATTACCAAATTGTCGTTACCAAACTGTCACCTTTCCAAATTGTCATTACCAAATTGTCATTACCAAATTGTCCTTACCAAATTGACATTACCAAAAATCCGCCCGTCCTTGCAACGACCCTTACAGTCCCTTTAAAATTAGAAGAACTTAAGTTAGAAAGATTTTCTTTAAGCTATAAATGCTACGTCGGCAAAAAAAAACTTTTATCATTTGTTAACTGTTTTCAGTCCTAATCTGGGCATAATATAAACCTTTCAGTTAAAAATAGTTTAAAATAGTTAACAAGCTAAAAAAAGAAAATTTCAATTAAACCACTAATGATTCAAACACACGCAAATTAGAAGAATGTGAATTTACCAAAAAAGGATGTTTTTGAAACGGTTTTGAAAGCATAGAATAAGGAAGGGGAGACGTTTTAAAAAAGAGATTTCTTGAAAATGAAAACTAACAAAGTCTAAATTACAACTTTACAAGGCTATTAAAAACACGTTCCTCTTTTTTTTACAGTTTTTCTTACTTGTCTTCCTAAACTATCAGAAATATCAAATTAAGATTTCGTTGATTTTACTGTTTGAGATCCCACAAAAAAGACTTAACTTTTGTGTTATGAATCTCCGGGCATCATGCATTGACCTTTATTTTACGTAGATTTACGAATTTATCTAATTTTTCTTTGAATTCCCATGATGGTTAAACCCCCCTGCAGGGTTAACTTTAATTTAGGGATGATATTTAAAAGTACCCACATTGAATATTGAGATTATGAGTTTAAGATTAACAACAATCTCTGATTGGTTTAACAGTTTCTAGCGTTTACTGGTTGGATTAAAACAAACAAACCGACCACTCAAAGCTAATTATGACTGTAGATTTAAAATATAAGTTTTGTGCTATTTTTAAAATATATTTGTATCCAATTTTTAAAACCTATATAAAGCAACATGGTTGACTATTTTCTATTACTGTAAAACCTATTTATGAATTGACATAAATAAATAAAAACTAAAAACCAAATCGTTAATATTTGATTATTTACTATATACGACTACGTGTAGACTATATAATAATAAGATTTGCTATGGTGAACTCATGTAAAAAAAAAATTTTTACAGTTTGTTATGTTTAGATGGACTAAGCTACGAGCTGCAATGTGTCCGCATACAATATTGTTAGAACCTATATCCGAGTGCATGGTTGCAGGAGGACTTGCAGCCTGGGCTTCATATCTACTATTCAGGTATACAGTAGACATTATATACCAGGTGTCATCATTATATTTCCTTTGAAAAAAAAAATTAGGGGTACTTGTAGAAGTCTCAGTCTGTAATTTTTTTTTTTGAAAGTTCACTTTAGTTTTACCGGAATATTTTTCAGATCTTTATTGTAATGTAAGGAGCGTTAGCTTCGTTCGTCACAGCAAGAAAATTTTCAGAATGGTCTCAAACTTGATTAATCAGAGTCTGTTTTAGACCCTTCAAGAACGATCAAAAGAAAAAAGAGATTGAGTATTGAATGTATGAAGGACTTTTGAGGATTTTTTTTTACTTTGATTTACATTTAAGATCCATAATCAATGTAATCCCTTTGGTCTTGTGTCGGAGATTTTGGGACAAATTTAACCCAGATCTTTGTCATCTTTAAATCTTGCTTTACAACTTCGTTTACAATATAAAATCATATATCAGGTTGTTTGGCAACACATGCTAATATAATTTTAGCAATTTGCAATATTTTTGACTATTTTTGGGGTCTTGATGGTCTTTTCCCGCCCGGACATGTAAAAATCTTTCAAATATTAATTTTTCCCATTGAAGTTCATAAAATTGTTTTAAAATGCGTTCTGGATTATGTTTATGGGTTCTGCTTGATTTTTGCATCGTCTAATAAAAGCATTTTTTGGTAACCAAGCCTCCAAAGTGTCCCTTTCTCTTGTTAATATTCCAGATATATTTCTATGCTGGGACAACGAAGCTAATTCAGCTTTAGGAGAACACTCCTTATACATCAATCTGCTTGGCGCGAAATTGGCCAAAAATGTATCCGGTATAGATATAGTGAACTTAAAAAAAATAGAACTGAGACTTCTAGAATTACCCCTTAGAAAATTTTAGTGAAACTTTTTGATCACTACATATATATAATCTACTATTATATACATATATATAATCTACTATTATATACATATATATAATCTACTATTATATACATATATATAATCTACTATTCAGGTGTAGATATTATATACATATTGCATATACATAATATACAGGGTGTTTTTTTTAAATGTCAATTTTCAAACGCTGATATATCCCATAATTTTGAAAGATATCTAAGTTAGTCTGTGATAACTAGGTTCTCTAAACAGCTAATAAAAAATGAGATTAGCAGTTTTGATAACAAAATATATTTTATATATAATTTATTTTAAATGTATAAATATATATGTATATACAGTGTGTATACAGTTAAATTATGGATTATGAAGGGGAAATACATTTATTCCTTTTAGTTCAACAATAGCTAATGGTCTTACCCCCCCCCTAAATATTCGTCCCTCCCCCCCGGTCTTTACAATAGAAAATCCATTCAGTATTTATGAGTAAAATACGAAGCTTATTACAGGGCTAATAAAATATTAATCACTTTATACCCCCGGCACCCCCTGGGACAATATAGATTTCTGTTTTAAAAATTGGCAGAGTTATACTTATATTAACCGTTAAGTTAATATTTTATCAATTTTACACCTGTTTTCGTATTATATGGCAACTTAGAGTTATAGTTTGTAATTGGTTCTATGGTAACCCCTCCCCCCCCTAATGCTTGGAATTACTGCGAGGCAGAAAGAGTTGCGTAATAAATGTAACGTCGCCTTCCATTGTCCTTTAAAGCGTGGTACTGTGTTCATTAAGCATATTATTAAATGTTTTTGTCTATATTACTTTGTTCTCATCTTTTATAAAGGTATTACGTTAAACTAAACTGAATTGAACGTAATATTGACATGATATGATTTCACGCAGCTTAATGAAGAGCAATTGAGATAATTAAAATAGTTAGAATTTCTAACATTTCATGGGATAAATTTGTATTTCTCACATTTGTGCGTAAAGTCAGAACGGGAGATGGTACGAGGTCACAATGTCGTACTATAGTAATGTCGAATAGATATGAACTTCTTCTTCAGTGGTATTTCAAAGGGGGCAATATACCTCCCTAGAAATCCTACACACATCTAATAAATATCTAAAATAAGTCTTTTTTTGACCCCCCCGGGCCCCACCCCACCTTCTGCCAATTTTGTTGATTAAAATATTGCGTAAGTGCTAGGATTGATATGTGAAGTTAAGTGCTACTAAGCTCCGCTGGAAAATAAATGCGAGGTCATTTATTGGCCTTTCTACTGTAGAGTAAAGAAAAGTTATTATCTTTATTGTTTCACATTGCCAATATACATTTCTTTTCAGTGCCATGATTTTAGTAAATATCTAACTATTTTCTTAGTAAATATCCAGCTATTTGCTTGGTAAATATCCAAATATTTTCTCAGTAAATATCGAGCTATTTTCTTGGTAAATATCCAGCTACTTTCTTGGTAATTATCCAAATGTTTTCTTAGTAAATATACAGCTATTTTCTTGGTAAATATCCAAATATTTTCTTGGTAAATATTCAAATATTTTCTTAGTAAATATCCAGCTATTTTCTTGGTAAATATCCAAATATTTTCTTAGCAAATATCCAGCTATTTTCTTTGTAAATATTCAAATATTTTCTTAGTAAATATCCAGCTATTTTCTTACAACCATTAAATTTTGTAATATTTTAGAACGGATGCTCCATATAGTATTATATCCTGTAATATTTTAGGACTGCTCCTCTAGTATTATATCCTGTAGAATTTTAGGACTGATCCTCTAGTATTCTATCTTGTAATATTTTAGGACGGATCCTCTAGTATTCTATCTTGTAATATTTTAGGACGGATCCTCTAGTATTCTATCTTGTAATATTTTAGGACTGATCCTCTAGTATTCTATCTTGTAATGTTTTAGGACTGATCCTCTAGTATTCTATCTTGTACATATTCTCTGCTGGTTTCTGTCCGATTGGGTTCTAATTCACATAGTTCAGGTAAATTGCCTTATAGTACAGTACAGTACAGATTTACAAATTATACTAATAATTTCAATTCAAAAATATGATAACAACATGCAGTGTTACGCACAAAAGACGATAATTAAATGACAGTTTGAAATTCCTACAATTTAAGATACTGAGGATATTAGTCTTGGAAATAGGTACAATAGGTTTCGTAAAGCCGTCTTTGAAGTCTCATATTTTTGGGTAACCCCGTGTCTAAAGTTGCACTTTGAAATGACTTAATATAAACTTAAAACTTGTGAGCAATTTTTACGATAAATCTACCTAAATGAATTTAACACGATTAAAAAAATTATTATCATCCTATTTATGCTGGTGAATAATGCACTTGCAAATACGGGCAATATATGTACATGTTGGCAAGCTTTTTTGAAAGAAAAACTAAAAATTAATCTTGAAATATTTTAGAATGGATCTCTGCCATTTAACAAATTCGAATTCATGGTAAGTCTTAAGAAAACACATTTCTTCGGATTTGTTCATAGATTATAGAGAGACTTTTGTCTGTGTAAAGATTAAGGCGTTAATCCCTCTTTTTCAAGTGCGGTTCTTATTATACGTTACTATCGCATTTATGCAGCAGTAGAAGAAGGAAATTATGAAAAGTTAAAACTTATCTAGTTAGATCAACCAGAATATCTTCCTAGTTTTTGCTCAGATAAAGGTTTAATGTGTACCGTTGTGAATCTGACATGCAACTCTGTAAATGGAGGGTCACTAGAATGAAGCAACGTCCATACAGTCCATTTGAACTTGCAAAAATTCCAACAAATCCCTTAAATAAAATTTATACATAAAGGGGGAGAACAAACTTGTTTATCTATCTATCTATCTATCTATTTACACATGTACAATAATAATAATATTTACTGTCTAGGTGATGTGGTTGTTTCGTGAGCTAGGTGCTCCGTATATATTCCTCCATGCGTTACTAAACCCAGGAATACGCTGGCGTAATCTAGAATTTAGACTACAATGGGGAGGTAAAGCAGAGGTTATAGTCCATAAACCTACTCAAATAGACTACAAGGAGCAGAAGGATCATGTGACTAAAGACTACAAAAATAAAGATGAATTCAGTTTGGACTACCGGGAGTCGAAAAGTGGACTTTTAGAACCTACTGAATTTTATGTGGTGAAAGAAAGTGGGTACTCTTTGAAAGACTACAAAATGGTCGGGTTAAACGACTATAAGAAGAGTATGATTAAAGACTACCACATGAATGAGTTAAATATCTCCAGTGACTCAGGTCTGGAAATGAAGTCTGTGATATAAGTCATTACGTCTATTTATTTTACGTCACATATACACAAACATGTATAGATATATATAGGTAAATGTTAATATATGTACATACATATATATATATATATAGGTAAATGTTAATATGTGTACAAACATATACTTTAGCTGCGTTTATATACTGGAGTCTCAACAAAAAAGTTGTTTTGCGGAAAACGCGCAAACATTTTATAATTCGTGCAAATTTTAACAGTGAAGTGATGATTCTGCAAAGAAATGCGCAAAGTGAATTATTTGTATTATCTTTAAAACAATGAATGTAGAATCCGGCTCCAATCTAATTAAAAAACACAAGAAATTCTTTAGAATTCCCGTTAAAAGGCGGAAGTATTAAATTTTAACAATTAGATCTCAGTGACATTAAAGTGGTTGAATTGAACAACAGTTCAACGACAAGATTACAGTTCAACTACACCTCTATATCGTTCATACATTTTTAACTTTTCTTATCTCGGCCTATAGTCAATTATTATGAAAAACCGTTTAAAGGATCAAAAACGTTTTAAGTCAACGTTGAATAAACGTTTGCAACGGCTGTAAGGGCACTGTTTGAAATCGTTTAAACATCAAATATAGAATCACTGAGAGTTGAGCATAAGTGGAGCTATTTTGTAGAAAAATAATACTATAAACCTTTTTATTGGTAAATATGTATTCTGTAACTTGATAGTGTCTGTCCTAACATGTTTAAATACTTGTAGAGAATAGGAAACATTCATTGTGCATTGTTTATATATATATTTTCAATTTGTGATTTTACTTCATTTTCTTATTATTAGGATCAAATTTATTGTCTATTGTTTTATTATAGAAAAACTTGTCTTGCAATTTGTAAATATTTTTTTTGTTATTTTTAGATTTAATCCATTGCTGGATTACTTCTTGTTGAAACAAATTGGCGCAAATATCAAAATTTTATATGTTTTATATGTACAGTGTACATTAAGATTGATATTATACTGTACCGGTTTGTACCAGGGCATGATCTCTTATGTGTAGAGTTTTTGTACATAATTCTTGTTGTTTGCAAATTGGGAGAAAAATGTGATTTGAAAGTATAACAAATTGTTGCCCCCAGTACAGTGAAATGTTTAAAAATTGAATAAATAGTATGTCAACGTTTTGTTTTCTGTTTTCAATTTTGATTTGTCATAATGCATTTTTGTGACATTAATTTGAATTAAAATTATGATTTTCGGATATTGCAAAATTTACATGTTTAATATCCAATCCCATAGTTTTTGCCTACTTAGTACACTTTCTGCATACAGGGTTACCTACAAAGGATGAGACTGTAAAGGCAACCTGGAATCCGTATAATATTCCAGGATTAAATTAACTCTTCTGCCTTCAATATTGTCTTGAAATGACTTCTTCAATTTCAAAAATTGCGTAGTCTTTTCTGAAGTTTCATCCTTTGAGGGTAACCCTGTACTCATGATGTAGGGTGACTCTAAAAAATGGATTAATTCTGATGTTCTAAACAGATTTTTTCTTTTGGACATTAAATATCTGCTTAAAATTACGTTTTGATTGAACAAGTGAAATTAGTTAATATGTTCATAGGAAATTATATTTACGAAATAAGAAGATCAGGAAATCTAACGTGTTAACAGAGTTATGAGTGAGTTTCTTGTCGTTTTTTCTACTTTATTGTGGCGACCTCTGTAGGATATTTGAAGAAGGATAGAAATTAATTGGAATAAAATTCAGTAGAGAATAAATTTCCTTTCATAATTCTCGGGATTTTTTATCATTGAATTTAATAGCATTTTTCATTGAGATACATTTTTTCCCTAAAATATTCCGCCCCTAGGTGGTTTTAACTTTTAAATGATGAGACTGGAGAGAATTTATCCAAAATTGTTAAGTTCGAATATGAAGCTCCATTAAAACTGTAAACTTATTTAAATGATCTGAGCTGAAAACTTTAGAATGGGATATCCTTAATCCTGATCGGTTAATAAATCTGGAGATTAATAACAAGAAGAGAACTAGCATTATTTAATCTGGAGATTAAGAAAAAGAGGAGATCAAGCATTGATCTCAATATCCACCATTCTCAAGTTTTCAGCTCTGGTTAAAAAGTATATCACTAAGAAAATGACGTTTCTTAGAAATATTTTTCGCCAATTCGATTCAACATCTGTATACATATTTCTGAATTGTTTAATTTGATGTTGGTATGTTTAAAAAGAAACGCCTAAACGGCCGAACCGATCGGGCCCAATCGTTTTGCGGTAACTCGTATAACACAGGTGTGGCGTTATTTCTGGGTAAACGATAAATAATGGTAGTAGATTCTACGCAGCAAATTTTTCAGCCGGTCACTCCCTTTAAAGGGACTGTTAAGGAAAAATGAAAGGGTTATAGGCTGAAACCTTAACACGTTAGGAATTGATCGCAAACCATACGAGTTCGCATCTTTTTGCAGTTTACGGCAATGCGCACATCAGAAATCTGGTATTTTATCTGAAATTTCAAAATTAGAAATTATATTTATAGTGTACAGAAGTAATTATAATTATACATTGAACTCGCATTAGTTGCAAGTATCAGAATCTTAACAATTAACTTATGTAAACTAAGCTGTAATATCAATCCCTAATGTTAAAACAATTGTCTGTCGCTCAGTAAAACTTGATTGATTCTCAAATATGAGAAATACTTTCACTTAATTAACTGTTTACATTCACAGAATTGTGCGCGAATTCCACGGAAAATTTGCTGCGTAGAGTCTACTACCATTATTTAACGTTTACCCAGAAATAACGCCACACACCTGGAAAGGTTCATGGCCGGTCAAAATTAAAATATGTAAAAATGAATATATATTTTTCCCCTAAAAATCCGCCAATGAAATAAATTTTTAAAGTGTACGAAGAATTAGGGGCGTGAAGCGCACATCAAAAATAGTAATAAAATGTATTGAAGTAAATAATACAGAGTAATGATTAATATGACATTTATGCTTTGTGAAACACTCTGTAGGGACAATTCTGCTTTGTGAAACAGCCTGTAGATACAATCCTGCTTGTGAAACACCCTGTAGATACAATCCTGCCTTGTGAAACACTCTGTAGGCACAATTCTGCTTTGTGGAACACCCTGTAGATACAATCCTGCTTTGTGAAACACCCTGTAGATACAATCCTGCTTTGTGAAACACTCTGTAGGCACAATTCTGCTTTTTGGAACACCTTGTAGGTACAATCATGCTATGTGAAACACCCTGTAGGGGCAATAATACATTGTGAAACACCCTGTATGGGCAATAATGCATTGTGAAACACACTGTAGGTACAATCCTGCTTTGTGAAACACCATGTAGATACAATCCTGCTTTGTGAAACACCCTGTAGGGGCAATCATGCTTTGTGAAACACACTGTAGGTACAATCCTGCTTTGTGAAATACCCTGTAGGTAAAATCCTGCTTTGTAAAACACCCTGTAGGTAAAATCCTGTTTTTTGAAACACACTGTAGGTACAGGGTGTCCCAAAAAACATTAATCTTCTTTGGTTTTTGCGGCTTCGATATGTTAACATATTGCTGAAATCATACAACCTACAATTGTCGAATTAAATTCGATGCATTTGTACAATAGTTGATATTTCATAATATTTAGTTTTCTTTAGTTTTTAATGAATATTTCGTTTAAAGCATGTATTCACGGCTGGGACTTTATTTTCGAACATTCCTGGAAAAATATGAGAATGTCGTCTTCGTTATCAAAAATCCTCGAAATTACAGGAACGTAAGTTTTCAAATCGGATCATGTAAAATAAAAATAAATGTACAAAAACTCCTTTGCTGCGCTCTGGATGTTTTGTAACCAAAATAAGAAAAAAAATACAATACTAGGATCAAAAGAGAATTTTATCAAATAACTAGCAGAACAAAGATGTATAGTGGAATACATAAATGCTGGATCAAGCAGCCAATGGGCACAAAGAAAGTGGAACAAATGAAAACTAGATAAAATAACATTTGAAACAAATGGCATTAGGATCAAATGCCCACTGGATTAAATGACAAATAACAATAGTATCAAATAAAAGCTGGATCAAATAACCAACGGACCAAAAGACCAGTGAAAAAATTACAACTGAATCAAATTACACCATGAATCAAATTACAACTAGATTAAATTACAACTGAATCAAATTACAACTGAATCAAATTACAACTAGATTAAATTACAACTGAATCAAATGACAAGTGAACGATAATAATTCCGAAGTTTTTGGTCGCACTTTTAAAATCCAAATATCTTGACCTTTAAACATGTTACATGTTTCCCAGATTTCACTTTTTCATATTAAACAATTCAGTTTTAGGAAAAAAATAGCGAAAAGAAAATTATTGCGTGTTAGAATTATCGTGTTCTATTCAATTCTTCAGGGGTAATTAGAACACTAACAAATATCCCCCCCCCCTCCAAACCACTCACAATTTAAATGAAAATAGAACGAAAACAATTAAAAATGTCAGACAAACTTTGGCAGGTAAAACTGGAGAAAAACATCATGATATTTAGAATTAACGATATCAATCATTTTTAATATTTCATTTTTCCGATAGTGATCCTGAAATTTATAAATGTTAAACGTTATAAATCATAATTTTTTAAAGTTAGATTATTGACTGTGTGTGTTTGTGGAGGGGGGGGGAGGGGTTTCAAGATAAATAAATAAAAAAAGCAATTTACTTACATAGAAGACAAATTTATAAAAACTGTAGTGATATCTAAGACAATATTGATAATTTTCAAATAAATGTTTTTGTTCTTATTTATCACTTAAATCACAGTGATCTTAAGGTTGCAAACTCTCACGTAAAACTCGATGAGAATTCTACCAATTAGCTCTTTAATACAGTGAGAACCAAAAAACTGTGGGATAGGAAGACTAATAACTCTATTTAAAATGTATTTGTTACAGAGCTAATAGTTTTAAGGGTAGTTTAAATTGCACCCTGCGACCGACGGGTTTACTACATAGCTTAAAACTCAATTTTAAAGTGTAACGTAAGATGTACAGTGTACACTTAACAATTTATTTAAAAAATTACCGTTAGTCAAAAAGTTGTCTTCCTATTCCAGAGTTTACAGAGTTTACTATTCTAAAGATTAAATGTAGTTCAGACATTTTAAACTGCAAGCTAAGAATGCTCCCCTGATTCTGAAGAGTCAAAGTTTTATGCAAATCAGTCAAGGGGTTTCTAAGTTATGATCGGACATACAAGCAAACAGACAAAGATTACTACTTTATATATATAGATGACTAACCCTGCTATATTCAACCCTAAGTATAAACTCTAGAAATCAAGAATTCTCAATTTGATGTGCATTATTTATTCACATCCTACCTAAAGCTTTTCTACAACAGAACATAAATTAATCTAGAATACACAGAGAAATACTAAATTGTTACATAACATGCAGAGATTAATTAACAATACAGATTGAACACTAGATGTCGTCTTTTCAGGATTTAGGTTTTTTTTCGTTCACAATAACCCTGAGGCAGTGGCCCAAAGGAGTCACGCGCAGATTACTCTCTCTCTGTCTTGTAATTCAACGCGGCAAACGCGTATCTCCTTTGGGCCTCCTCCTCAGGGTTATTGTGAACAAAAAACCTCTAAATCTTGAAAAGACGACATCTAGTGTTCTGTATTTTTTTTATCTATACAAAACTGTTTCACGGTGAACTATATTCAGGAGTAAAACTTTAGCAAGCCTTATGTTTAGAACCCAAATTCATCCATTAAATACAGATTATTAGTGTTTGCTTTTTTATACTTACGTATTTTCAATTTTAAGATATATAATGTCTCTTTCGATATTTTTATTGGATTTTGAATGATGGAAAGGATACCCTTTGTTGCAGTTTTAGTGGCTCGGAGGCTACGAAAAGTATACAAATTTAATGGACTGATTACCCATCTCGATACACAGAAAAATCGAATTTTTGGATAAATTTTAGGAGCATGGCATCCTTGTTATATAAGCTTCTTCATATTTCCACCATTTGAATAATATTTAGGGTTTCCAAATTTTCGTTTCATCTCTTTCGAGAAATTTTCGTTCAGCCAACGAAAACGAAAATTTTGTTCATTCTTGCACTTTTGTTAAGAACCCGATATTTTTAAACTTCTAACCTAATCTTTGATTAAACTTTAATATGCTTACTAAATGAAAAGGTAAGCAATCCTTTTAAATCCTCTTTTTCAACACGGACTTAATTAAGAAATTTGAGCTTTCTTGTTAAACAGGGTTACCCCGAAAGAATGAGACTAACTAAAACCAAAAATATTTTTTGCTTTTAGAAAACTTTGATTGAAGAAACGAGAGTTGTGTTGTGTAACTATTATTCTACAATGCAATGCCAGATTCACAATGATACCATGAAAACCTTTATCTGATCAATATTGTCGTTGTCTAGATTGTCAGAATGTTTGATTCTGACAATTCCTTTAAGACTTTATGCAACAAGATGCGCAAAATAATAACATTTCAAAGTGATCATTAAAAAAAACCCTATACATTGAAATCTAAATCAAACTTGTCAGAAAAAGCTTTAAAGGAATTATTGTGAGTCGAGCACTGCCATCTTTGAATAAATTTGGAGGGTCACTTTTAAACATAAATTGAAAATCCCAGATTGAAACACTAGTATGAAAATTTATTGACTATTAAGTATTACATTTCGCGGCGTGAAAACTAATTAAATAATTTAAAAAAGAGCGTTTAATAATATTTAACAATTATAATAATGTGAAAGCAGATTAAATTAATTAAATCAAGGGGCAGGGTTGAGGAGACATTTATCCAAACCATATCTTAGCTTTGTCAAGAGTGACACTGAGATTATTTAACAATTCATTTTTTCAATATAATCTTATTTTATCAAGAACAAACAAAAGAATAAACATTAATGAGAACATTTCATTTTCATTAAAAAAAAATATCAAGAAAAATAGGCATTTAACAATTTCAGGCGTCAGGTCAGACAACAATTAGTTCTTAGACAGGATATATAATTCAAATTTCTTTTATTTTGATGTTGGATAGGTTTAGATATTGCCAGGTGGAGGTTAAATAGGTTTAGATATTACCAGGTGGAGGTTGGATAGGTTTAGATGTTGCCAGCAGGCGGAGGTTGGATAGTTTCAAATGTTGACAGGAGGAGGTTGGATGGGTTTAGATATTGCCAGGTGGAGGTTGGATAGGTTTATATGTTGCCAGCAGGCGGAGGTTGGATAGGTTAAAATGTTGACAGGAGGGGGTTGGATAGGTTTAGATGTTGCCTGGTGGAGGTTGATTATTAGGTCCTGGAGGATTAGCTCCTGGTCCTCCCATCATCTGCCTCCTGAGCTGCTCTACTAGCTCTGGGTTACTGGCCTGCATCTGCTGAGCTAACTGCTGACCTCTGTAATATATCACACTTAACAGACTTTAAAAATGAAAATAACAATAACAATAACAATAACAATAACAATAACAATAACAATAACAATAACAATAACAATAACAATAACAATAACAATAACAATAACAANAATAATAATAATAATAATAATAATAATAATAATAATAATAATAATAATAATAATAATAATAATAATAATAATAATAATAATAATAATAATAATAATAATAATAATAATAATAATAATAATAATAATAATAATAATAATAATAATAATAATAATAATAATAATAATAATAATAATAATAATAATAATAATAATAACAATAACAATAACAATAACAATAACAATAACAATAACAATAACAATAACAATAACAATAACAATAACAATAACAATAATAATAACAATAATAATAACAATAATAATAATAATAATAATAATAATAATAATAATAATACTTACGCTTGAAGTAGTCCTTCAATGTTAGGTGGAGGACCTCCTTCAGATCCAGTTGGAACTCCTGGACCCCCTCCCATACCTCCTAGACCACCCAGACCACCTCCACCCATCATCTGGGACATCCTGAACATGATAATATTAATCAAAACTTTTCTTGCAGTAAAAAATGATAAACATTGAACAGTCATCACTATACAATTTAAATCTTAAAACATTGATAATAATAATGATAATAATGATGACAATAATAACAAAAATAACAAAGAAAGCAAAAATAACAATGATAACAATGATAGCAAAAATAACAATGATAACAAAAATAGCAATTATAATAATATTAAGAATGATAACAATAATAACAATAATAACAATTATAACAATAATAGCAATGATAACAATAATAAATATAATAACAATAAGAACAATTATAATAATAATAACAATGATAACAATAATAACAATAACAATTTTAACAATAATAGCAATGATAACAATGATAAATATAATAAGAATTATAACATTAATAACAATAATACGATAATCTTATAATGATAAAAATAATCTCGGTTAAGAATTTCCCTTATTACATTTTTTTCCTCATAAGATTATCGTATTATTGTCATTGATGTCAAAATTGTTATTATATTTGTTATTGTTATCACTGTATTATTATTATAATTGTTATTACATTGCAATGCAATGCAATGCAATGCATTGCAATGAAACGCAACGCAACGCAACGCAACGCAACGCAACGCAACGCAACGCAACGCAATTCTCAATTAAAAAATCAACCAATTCATCAATTAAATATTTAACGAATATATCAATGAATCAATGAATCAGTCAAACATTCAAAGAAAGAATCACGGAATCAAAGGATGAATGAATCAATTATTGGTGCAACGAAGAAATGAATGTATGAATGAATGATGAATCAGTAAACCAATCTCTTAATCAACTTATAGAATAAATCCCTGAACCAATCAATTATTTCATCAATCAATGAATCAATAAATCAGCCAATCAATGAATCAATCAACGAATCAATCAATGAATCAATCAACGAATCAATCAACCAATCAATAAGTGAACCAATGAAAAGATAAATTAATGAATGAATCGATAAATGAACCAATGTATTAGTGAGCCAATGAATTACTAAATAACTTAATCAGTAATTATCAAATCCATGAATCAAGGAATAATTGATATCAATAAACCAATGAAAGGATGAATCAATGTATCAGTAAATATCGAATCCATGAACCAATGAATCGATGAATCAATGAATCACTAAATAATTGGAACAGTTAATATCAAGTTCATAATCAATGCATCGATGAATGAATCAATGAATCAATGAATCAATAAACCAATGAAAGGATGAAAGGATGAATCAATGAATTAATGTACCAATGAATCACTAAATAAATGAATCAGTAAATTAGTGGATCAACCAATAAATCAAAGAATCAATAACTAAACAAATTAATTTTTCAACTATTCAATTAATCAATCATTCAATTAATAAAGCAATCAAGCAATCAATTAAACAATCAATCAATCAATCACTCAATCAGTCAATGAAGAAGCTTAAAGAACATCTATGTAATATATAATTTACTCACATATTCTGCATATTAGGATCCTGGAGCATAGTGCTGGCCATGTTCATGAGAGCAGGATTATTTAAAAACCCTCCGAGGTCAAATCCTCCAGGTCCCATGGGTAATCCTCCAAGGCCGGGCATACCTCCCAAACCTCCTCCTCCAGTAGTTCCCATGGTGCGAACCTGGAAACAAATTCAAATTATTATTTTAAATTCATAACATATTCCTGAATAAGCTAAAGCCCCATTTAGAACACTTTTTTAATGCAATTAACTCATCCAGACAAAGATAGTTGTTTTATTAATGCTATACAATCAGAAGAAAGCTCTGCAACAGAATTTCTTCTGGAGAGTTTGGGCTTAGGACTATCAACCCTCGTGCATCAGGGACACCCCGACCCTTCTGCAGATCTGCATATCCAATGTCAGTGACAGAAACCCAGCACTTCACATTAAAACCTTTCGTTTCCAGGATTATTACTTTAAATATTAGTTAAAATTCAAGACATTCCGAAGAAAGCTTGGCCGCAGAATTTATAATTACTTAAAATGACCATCCTAGAGTTTCTCGAGAAAAAATGTATGAACAAAATTAACAATTTTTATCAAGGTAAACAATGGTTTTTGTTGTGCATATTGTTTATTTCCTAAATCAATAACTAGAAGAAAATTACCAAAATCAATTGCCAAAAATACCGTTTTTAAATATGCATAAATTTTCAATATTACAAAAAATGGGATATTTTTAAAAAACTCCCTTAAGGGTGAACTGGCCGCCTTTAAGAGTGCAACTATGGTGTTTTCCTGTCAATAAACTAAAAAGCTCTATCCACACCTACAGTATACAGTATACATAGAACAACTTGTTGCATGTTGATTTTTGGAATATTCGACCAAAATAAATAATTTTTCAGTTAAATCAATTGGTTCACTCTAATAAAAGGGTCAATCTTAGAAACTGAAAACTCTTCTCTAACATTTTTTATCACTTACTCGTCGCAACTTGATTGTGTAAACTTATGAACTTTGAAATAAAAACTTGAGGCGAGTAATCAGTTTCTTCTATTGACAGACTCCCGAGCTATCCCTGACCTTATCTTCTGCTATCTGTAGGTTGGATTTATAACTCTCGTTATCAGGTTCCAGCTCTAGTGCTTTCTTGAAGTTATCCACAGCCTCCTTATGCTTCTCCAGGCTAGAATTAGCTAATCCCATTCGTCCGTACGCCTCAATAATAATATTTTATCACCAAAGATTGCAATAAGAAATAGCAATTTTTTATTCAAGAATTTAACTTTGTCAATAAAGATGTTATTATAAAAAATTGATAACAATTTTTGTGTAGTTTTTTTGGAAATTGTATTTCAGACTTGTATTTCAGGATTAATACTACTGTAGTTTTTAAAAAATGTGGAATTTTAATCGTCTTTGTTTTTTCTTTTCCTTTCTATATGTGTAGTCATATGTATTATGTAATTGTTTTAACTGACATGTTTTAAAAATGTAAGTTGAGGACACATTTTTGGAAATAAATAGATACAAAATACAACATTCTTAGCGATATGTTAAAAAAAAAAGAACCAACCACTGTTACTAAATGACTGTTCTAATCGTACCTTCCTGAAGTTAGCAGCGATATCTACTGCTCTCTGTCAATCTTCTATTGCTAGATAGTAACTGTTCAATATATTACCTTGCTATATGTAGCATCCATATCTACTGCTCTCTGACAATCTTCTATTGCTAGATGATGACTATTCATCTTACTATGGGCAGCAGCTCTATTACAGTAAAAAACGGGATTACTTCCATCAAGTTCGATTGCCTAAACAGAAATATTATTTTATTTTTCGATGTCATTGAACATAGAACATACCGCATACCGCATACTTATTAAAAACAAATAAATAAAAATAAAGAATCCAGTATTTGTCCAATTTGAAATTACAGTGAAAGAACAAGAAGTGAAAAAGCAAAAGTCAGTAAACTTCTATATTCTACTTGTACATAGTAACTTTGACCTTTGAGAACGTATGAGCGTCAGTAAACTTCTCTGTTCTACTATTACACAATACAGTACAGTACACAATTCTACCTTGAAGTACATAAGAAGAGCGCCAGTAAACTTCTATATTCTACTTGTACATAGTAACTTTGACCTTTGAGAACGTATGAGAGTCAGTAAACTTCTCTGTTCTACTAGTACACAATACAGTACAGTACACAATTCTACCTTTGATTACATAAGAAGAGAGTCTGTAAACTTCTCTGTTCTACTATTACACAATACAGTATAGTACACAATTCTACCTTTGAGTACATAAGAAGAGCGTCTGTAAACTTCTCTGTTCTACTAGTACACAATACAGTACATAACACAATTCTACCTTTGATTACATAAGAAGAGCGTCTGTAAACTTCTCTGTTCTACCATTACACAATACAGTACAGTACACAATTCTACCTTTAAGTACATAAGAAGAGCGCCAGTAAACTTCTATATTCTACTTGTACATAGTAACTCTGACCTTTGAAAACGTATGAGCGTCAGTAAACTTCTCTGTTCTACTAGTACACAATACAGTACAGTACACAATTCTACCATTGAGTACATAAGAAGAGCGTCTGTAAACTTCTCTGTTCTACTATTACACAATACAGTACAGTACACAATTCTACCTTTAAGTACATAAGAAGAGCGCCAGTAAACTTCTATATTCTACTTGTTCATAGTAACTTTGACCTTTGAAAACGTATGAGCGTCAGTAAACTTCTCTGTTCTACTAGTACACAATACAGTACAGTACATATTTCTACCTTTGAGTACATAAGAAGAGCGTCTGTAAACTTCACTGTTCTACTATTACACAATACAGTATAGTACACAATTCTACCTTTGAGTACATAAGAAGAGCGTCTGTAAACTTCTCTGTTCTCATCAAATTGTTTCCTTCAGTCTTGAGGCGTTCAGCTTCCTCTTTGTCCGCTGCTGAGGGGGGTCCTTTCTTCTTCAACTTTAAATAAATATTTTTTTAAATAGTTTGTTGCTCTTCCCCCTTTCAACCTCATCAAAACTCTCAAACCAAACCAAACCAAACTCCTACAAGTAACTTCTATATCCTTACAGCCTGACCCAGAACCCTCCTAAAAATGTGTGATCCAGGAAATAGAAAAGTTCAAGTATGTGGGTAATCAAATAATCATGACAACTAAGAGAATATGATAATATATGTGGATAAAAATGTAATAATGGAAATTCTTAAACGAGATGAAATCAAGATTATTTCATCGAGTTTAAGAATTTCCATTATTACATTTTTATCCTCATAAGATTATTATTATATCATATTTGTGAGGTTCCATGGGCACATACCCAAGAAATTATATTAAAAAATAATTCTGGTAAAATCCGACTATTCTAAGTGGGAACAGTTAACATTATGAAAGGTTGCAAATAAGTTTCATGCTATTGTTCTGACTATCACTGTTTTCTTATTTTTCTAATATTAAAATATTAAAAACCATTTTATAAGTAAAAATTGGTTCTTAATTTGAAAGTAATGCATGTGGTGTAATTGTTTCCTTAGTTTAGTTTGTTTGTTAACCAATTTCTAATGAATTTGCTTGTTTTTAAAGTTGATACTACATTTAGATACAGCATGTTGAATGTGCCCTGAGTTTTTTTTTTAGATGGGGAGAAGATATTGCAATGGGTTGTCTTAATCTACTAAACAAAATCGTGAAATCATTTACAGAAGAAATCATTTCCTGGATATTAGATCCTAAATCTTCCAAAAAGATGAGAAAGCAGGTTATCCACCAAGAACCAGTTCTACATGAACTGATGAAGATCCTTGTCTTCTATTCATGAAGAAAGATTTACTGGTTTCTTTCATTGCTATGGATTGCTAAGACCCCAATAAAAGTTTGTGACACTAGTATTTCAATGAAAAAATTCTATAAACTAACATTTTTGGTTTTGATTGTGGTTTCACTTCATCATCTCGAGCTATGCGAGATATGGTGACTGCTGACTCAGGCTGATGTACTTTAAAACTTTATAAAGTGAAGAAAAAAATTAATTGAAATTGTGAAGACATGACAAACCTGTCCATTTTTGAAAAGCTCTGACCGTACTATTACAAATTTGCAGAGATTTGCAAAATTTCACCAAACTTGGTTTGCAATGAAGAAAAACTAAAAACAAATTGAAAAAAGAAGGCAGTCGGGCAGTATGCTTTGAGACTCGGTAGTTTGATGAAAATGTCCAATGGAAGGCTTAAAGTTTTAAGTACATGGTTATTTTTTTTTTGGAAAGGTCAGAAAATGTTAATTAAACATGTGGGGTTCCAATCTTCTGTCAGGACTAAGGTTAAGATTTAAATAAAAATTCCTGAATTAAAATATATCAATACTTCAAAAAACGAAAAAGGTAAATGAACATGAAAAGGTAAGTGAGCATGTTTTAATAAACTAAAAAAGGTAAGTTTGCATGTTTTAGTATTTAAGAATAAGGCAAGTGAGCATGATGTTATAGTATAAAAGGTAAGTTCGCATGTACGAATATAAAAGAAAAGTCGAGTGTGCATGTTGTCAGTACAAAATAATTAAGTTAATATCAATATTGATCTATACTGAAAAGATCAATATAAGGAGCGTGTAAGATTGAATATTCTTCAACTAGTTTAATAATTTCCATTCTTTAATGCTTGGAGCGTGTAAGAATATACATTCTTTTACGCTCTGACCGTGTAATAATTTCCATTCTTACACGGTCTGAGCGTTAAAGAATGAAAATTCTACACCTAGCGAGTGTAAGAGTAAGCATTCTTAAACGCTAGGAAGCGAATAATATTAAAATTGTTCCTCCTGAACCGTGTAATAATGGGAATTCTTACACGATAGGTTTACTACTATGGAACCGAACAGATATGATATAATACTTTTATTGATTTCCGAAAATTAAAAAATGCAAGAATGTAAAAAAAAACGTTAGGACGTTTTACGAGCTTTTCAAAACATGAACTGCTTTCGTTGAATTAGTAATATTGACGGAAAAATTTAGAAAAATTGCAGACAACAATTTAAAAATCCCGAGATAAACATTCAAGAAAAAGGGCCGTGATTGACGGCGTCATTCAATTTGGTGTTCAATGGTCATGGAACATCATGTCTCTGAGCTTACATGGTATAATTCACATGTTTCATCTTCATTCCCTATTATTTTCACTTGCTGTTTAATACAATAATTGTTAGTTAAGAAGCAGGAAAATTTTTGTTTTTTCTTACTTTTTTCTTTCTTAATAGTTTGCGTGATTTATGGGAAGCAAATTCCATGGCGATTATTTTTTATCCTTTTTATTTTATTTTTTAGTTATTCGTTTATTATTCTCATGTTTATCAAAATCTTATAGATATGAAAATTTATTTTTATTTTAATTTATACATTAATTTAAATTACTATTCTCAAATTAAAAGGGATTACAGCATTAAACACTAGCTTGCTATCTAAATCTAGTTTAATTCTAATTTTATATTGTTCCTTCTTTCGTTTAAAGAACAATACCAAACGAGACTGCTTAATTAAAGTATTTCAAAATAACGAAATTAAGCTTTTATTAACAATTGACATTGCAATAACTTCAGAAACCCTAAAATATCATTTGTCAATAATAATAAAATACAT
This sequence comes from Eurytemora carolleeae, assembly GCF_000591075.1. Classification (NCBI taxonomy): domain Eukaryota; kingdom Metazoa; phylum Arthropoda; class Copepoda; order Calanoida; family Temoridae; genus Eurytemora; species Eurytemora carolleeae. The sequence continues at coordinate 213,583 of NW_019397757.1, read as the reverse complement.
ACCGGCTCATTTAGAGTAGCAGCTTTAAATATTTCTTCTAACGTCTAATTAAACAGTAAAAAATTCTTAAAGAAGGAAAGGAAGGAGGTCGAAGCAATTTTTTCTTTTTTTCTTTGGACTGAAAATCTGTTTTGAAATTTTAATTTTGCAATTATATTCCCGGATTAGGACCATTCTAATTCAATTATAAGTAAGTGATATTCGTTTAGTTTATCAGTGCGGCTCGCTTTATTTTAGTGGAGGCTCATGACGACTAGGGTGTCCAACCCTCGTGAATGAATCAGCGGATAAATAAAATGCGATATCAACTTGTTAATTATTCACAGGTTCACAGGTTCAAGGATCAAATAAATGTAGCTTTGACGAGGGAAGAATAGAAAACTAAAAAATCAGGGATTTTCAAAATGTTTGAATTTTGAATAATTTCCTGAGAAACATCAAGATGTTTGTCCTCAAGGTTGAGTGCATAGGCGGACTGTAGGCACTGGCTTGCAACCTAATCATCACAACGAAAAAGTAAAATATTCTGTAAAATACATATTGAATTGTAAACATAAGAGCATGCATGAAATCAAGTTAAAAATGTAAGAATTTGCAGCCTGCAACCTGATTATCAAAATAAAAAGGCCAACAATTTGTAAAATAGTGAAACCATTCAAACTATTGAAGATGAAGACTTCTGTTAAGACTCTCTTATGATTTTTATGTAAAAAAAGCAACTGTAAAGCAACTTAATAATTTACAAGCTAGTGATAAAACTATTGGCTTTTTATCAACATCAAATACACACAAGATTGCTGGTAAATCGATAACAGAAAGCTTTTTAACAACAAAACAGAAATTACTTGAAATTTTGGTAATTCCCGATTCACAGTTCTGGTAATGGTTCTAGTGTAACGAGTCAATATCAAAATGACTCGCGCATTTCTATACATAGAAATTATTAGAAATTTATAATTAAAACCTAAAAAACCGACTATATTTTTCACATCATTTATCAGACAAATGTTTTAAGGGTTCCATTGTGAATCGGGCATTGCCAATTTTGCATGCCAAAAATACATTAATTTATTCGATATGAATTTTTGCGATAAAAAAATATGTAATTTACCTCTAAGCTTTCCTTAGCATCATCAGAAAGTTGGTTGGATTGCATTTCTGCCGAACAGAACTTCAAGATGGAAAAAACCAACCTTCTTCTATCACTCATATTTATTCTCTGGAAAAATAAGGCACTGAGAGATTGTATCATGATTTCAACAAATGCGTCATTGATAATTTGGGAATATTTTATTTGAATAGGTTTCCGACGAGGTTTGCCAGGAAGCGCATGAACTGGTCCTCCTGCTGCTTGCCCCCTGGTTGAGGTGAGGAGGGAGGAGCAGGAGATCGTGTGCCTCGATGTAGGCCTGGAGATTTACCTCCTCGGGTTTGAAACCTTCTCCAGGTATCAGTTATAGATCCAAGCTCTGCTCCAAGCTCTCGTCTAAACAATATTATTCGAATTAAAATAATCTGGTTTAAAGGGGGTGATCATGAAAAATAAAAACTTATCACATCAATTGTCAATATAAATTCGTTCAATCTATGTTTCTGTATGCCTAATTGATATAAACTGTTTTACTGCTCCCCGAAAAATCAAGAACAGATTAAAATCACATCATCAAAAATGTCATCAAAATTGAGCAGATTTTATGGTATTTAAACAAGTTACGCTCATATCCTATTTAAAAATCTTAATATTTTTTGTAATGTTTTATTTTAAGTGAACACTGAACACCCTCATTAAAGGAATTGTGCGAAATGCTTTCATATATTTGGTATAATGTTAAGTGTCAATGGTTAATTGCCAAGTTTCAAGTGTCGAAGTGTCTCGTTCATGGTCTTGTGGTGTCAAGAGTCTAGTATTAAGTGGTAATTGTTTCCTGTTTGGAGTGTCAAAGTCTAATGTTTAGTGTCTTTTGTCCGATGCTTAATTTATTAGTGTCTAGTTTTTCAATGTCTGATGTCAAGTTTTCAATGTCTTTTGTCCAGTTTTCAAAGCCTACTGTCTATTTTTTAATGTCTAATGTCAGTTTTCAATGTTTAAAGTCTACTTTAGCTGTTTTTCTCTAAGTGATTTTCTCTAAGTGATAATTGTGAATGAGTGTTAGAATAAACAGTTTTCTAAGTCTATTGTCTAGTTTTTAATGTCTACTGTCTAGTTATCAAAGCCTATTGTCTAGGTTTTAATGTCAAATGATCAGAGTCTATTGTCTAGTTTTTAATGTTTAATGTCTATTTTTCAATATCTAACTACACTATTACCTAAGTAGCTGGTTTTCTCTAGGTGATAATTGTGAATGAGAGAGAGTAAGAATAGACTGTGAGAGTAGAAGCACCAAACTTCGCTCCAGAACCATACTCAGGCCTTTCGCCTCTGTATTTAAAAGAAAAAATCAACAAAATAATCATTTTTAGAATATTTTTCCACAGAGCGGAGCAGCAACATTTTTTTAAAGGGTTTTATTCACTGAATTGGGGGGAAAATTTATTTATTTTTGAGTGAAAGTATTAAAAAGAATAAAAAAGTTGTATCTTGATGTTCAATTTTTCATTTCCCCCACAAATCATCAAAAATCATACCCTCCGGGGGGCCGATGAAAAGGGGGGATTATACACCCCTGAAAAAAAAAAACAATTTTCGACCGATTTTATAGAGTTTACCTGGATAATCCATTGATAGTTTAGATCTGCCTGTTGAAGATCTGGCTGGAGAAGGAGATCTATCCCTGGTTAAACTCCGTACACAGGTGTTAGCTAGAGCTATCAGGGTTCCATAGCTCATTAGACCGGTCTGCTCCTCCTCCAGGGTAGGACTGGAGAAGGAGAGGGAGAGTAAGATCTCCCATCTGTCCGGATCCAACATGGCGTCTCCGGTCAGTAATCCGGTGAGATCCGGTGAGAGAGAGATGAGTAGAGAGAGACAGGAGAGGGATATATCGGTGAGGTGAGCGTGCGCGCTGGCAGCTTCAGGAGGAACCAGCTCAACCTCTACTTCACTACAGCTAGCACTAGATACTCGTCTGCATCGTAGAGTATCCTCTTCATTACCTACTCCAGAGGATACCTGGATATACATACTTTAAAGGAACTGTTTATATGAATTAAAAATAGTTTTAACAGACATAATAAATAAATTAATAAATAGTCAACCATCATCCCGTGGGAGTCGGTGTTAAACTCTTATCTAACCGCACCACCTTTTTCTATCTTGTCTTTGCTTTAATTAAAAAGAAGCCATCCCGGACCCCAAGGTTGATAGGGTTCATTTGGGAATCTAGACCAACTCTAGACTCTCTTGAATGAATTCTTAAACATAATTTGTCACCTTCAAGATGGAGGCGAGTAGGGTAGGTCGCATCAGTAGGGCAGTGGAGTAATGAAGTAGACTGCAGCAGCATCTAGTATTGATCAGGGCTGACATTTAAACTTAAATACCAAGTAAAGACTCGAGGTTTAGCAAAGAATTTAGGAAGAAAAAAAACCATAGTTTTTTTTATCAAAAAACCACCATTTTTTCAAAAAAAACCCAGCCCAGTAGGTTTTATTGTTTTTAAAAATTTTTTTTTTTTTACTTTTTGGGTTTTTCAATTTGAAAGTAGTTAAAACCTACTAAAATTCATAGTAATTCATAATTATAAGACTTCTTAATCAATAGGTGAACTTTCTAGTTATGAAAATTAATAAAGTTGTTTTCATTATAGATATTTATATATAAATACTCTCTAAATACAATAATATCACCTCTCCTAATCATAGGGGGAATACTGCAATTTTTTTATATTGTAGTTCTCTAAATTACAGACTATTTCTATTTTCTCACTTTGATACATATTTCTGATTAATTGCTAGATATTTATATACTCAAAAAGGAAGAGCACTGTTAAAAACCGAAAAACTTCAGCTCATTCACACATAAATATGAAGGGGATTTTGTATCCTTGTTCTACCGCTACAAATTTTGAAAACTCTGATGTAGTTGTGTGTATCTTTTTGGGGTTTTTAATATCTTTAATACTTGTTATTAACAATAACAATCACTGCAGATGATCGATTGCTTCAAAAGTTTTCTACTATTGGATTTGTCTGGTCTATACCAGAAACCGTCTTGAAGTCCAGAGTGACAAGGTTGACTACTTTCAACTTTGCTTAATTCAATTTTTTTTAAATAACTCACTATTCGAACAATATTCATTTTTTAAGATTATTGGTTTAAATCTTAGGAAATGGATAAAAGTGTCAGTTTAAGGGCTGTAAAATCCTAAAAATCAATACAGTTGAAGAGTTTCATTATAAGAGTAAAAAAGGCAAAAATTAAAAAACTCTTTAAAAAAACCCAAAAAAGCCCACTTACAGGCACGGTTTTATCAAAGTGGGTTTTATTGGGGTTTTAGGGTGTTTTTTAGGGCTGTTTTTTTTTATGCCAACCCCGGACTTGGTTGGTGTTTTATATGGATTATTTATAATTCTGTGGACAATTGCCAAATGGAAAAATAGTTTTAGTCGTTTTTAAAATATCAGTTTAATAAAGTTTCAACAATCAACATGTTTTCGCAAATTCCTGATATTTGATTTATAAGCTTTTCTTAGAGAAATAACACTTTTTTGGCAAATAGTTTTTATTTAATGAATTAATGCACTTGCTATCTTGCTATCTGCTATCTAGTTTACCTGATAATGAGTTGAAGGCTGGCTGAATGCTCAGACCGCCAGGTAGAAATATACTTGCTGAGCAGAGCAACAAACCTAGCAGCACTAGCTGCTCCAGCTAGTCCGGTCAAGTCACTTCTAATAAAATCAAAATATCGGTCAATGCGCTAAATGAAGCGGATCTGATCTACAAGGAAACTGATAAATTACCAAGAATTTTTTCGACATCAATATTTACAATACATAAAAGTTGTAATATATCCCTCATCTTAGCTTTTGTGAGAATTCAGCACTTCTTAGACTGGGTTTTGTTTATATTTCTACTTTGTTAAAATTATATTAATATTTTTAATAATATTAGTACAGAGATATGTTTGTTTAAACTAGCTGCAATTTCCAGTGTGATGAGTTTGTGGTGAACGTATACTGGGTTACCAGCAAAAAATTAGACTTTTAAGACGCCCTGAAACTCTTTCCTGTATTAAATAATGGTCTGGCTAGGTGTGCACCTACTTTATTAATATGTAAGAAAAATGCACGAATTAACCCTAAACAGTTGTCTCTGAAATCTCATATTTTTCTGGATACCCATGTTTAAAGTAAAAAATAGATTAAAACCATGGAGTGGAGTTGAGATGTATTCGTGTTAATTGAAGTTCTGTCTAGTAGCTGATACTGTAAAGATTAATTATAGAACTCCAGCCACACAAGAGAAAAACAGAATAAAATAAATAAATTCAAATATGGATGAAACATAAACATGAACCAATTTATAATTTCGCTCTCTTCAAAATAAAATAAGTTTCGATAAAAAATAAGTTATTTCTAGATATTTTAAGTACAAAATATGGTGCCAATCTAAATTCCCCCAAAAATGTTTCGCACAATTTTTTTCTCGCTATTTTTTATGCAGAATCTTGATTTTGTTGTTATAAGCGATGTTTTGGCAGGGTTCATCCAGCTCACTAGTATACCAGCCTCCTGGAGAAATAGGCCCAAAAAAAAAAATGATTAATTATTTACCTAGGTTTCATGAGGTCTGCTACAAGCTTGTCTGAGAGTAACGCCGTAGCAGTTATTGCAGTCTGGAGTGCTTGTGTTCTAGCAGTCCGGAGCAGGGTTCCAGTTAGCTCCAGTCCTACTAATCCTACTCCAGTCCACTCTACCAAACCTTATATTCAGAATAGTATAATATCAGTAGTAGGGTTCGCGTTAGCTCTAGTCCTACTATTCTTACTCCAGTCCGGTCTACTAAACCTTATATTCAGAATTGTATAATATCAGTAGTAGGGTTCACGTTAGCTCTAGTCCTACTATTCTTACTCCAGTCCGATCTACTAAACCTTATATTCAGAATATTATAAAAATCAGAAGTAGGGTTCCAGTTAGCTCTAGTCCTACTATTCTTACTCCAGTCCGCTCTACTAAACCTTATATTCAGAATAGTATAAAAATCAGAAGTAGGGTTCCAGTTAGCTCCAGTCCTACTAATACTACTCCAGTCCACTCTACCAAACCTTCATATTCAGAATAGTATAAAATCAGTAGTAGGGTTCCAGTAAGCTCCAGTCCTACTAATCCTACTCCAGTCCACTCTACTAAACCTTCATATTCAGAATAGTACAATATCACCAGTAAGATTTGATTTAGCTCCAGTCCTACTAATCCTAATTTCCTCAACTCTACCAAGCATCAGAAGTAGAATTAAATGTTTTATTCACAATATTAACCTTTAAATAGCTATGACTCAGTAAAAATTGATATTCTTTTTCATTTTGAAAATTGATAATTTTAAATTACGGAGTCTCTGAAAAAGTGACTTATAGATTTATGCTGATTAGACAAGGAAAAATATTGACATAATTTACCTATTCACACGACGATATCGTTTACATTGATAACCGGGTTTAGGTTTAAAGGGTATAATTGTGAATCCGTAATGTAACTCCTTTGAAGGTCACTTTTTCACAATCGTTTCTCCGTGGCAAGAGAGTTTCTCTTTAGTCTTTTAACTAACCTGCTACGTCTGAGAGCGGCAACCATATCTCCTGCGCTAGATTGTGAATAAGCAGCGCAGCTGCTCCACCCCTGGACACAGCGATCTCAACCAGCAGCTCTAATATTCGTTGTACAAAGGAGGGAGCAGCTTTGTGTCGGCAGCAACCTCCAGCAGCTGATAGTAGCAGCTGTAGAGTAGCTTCACTATGCAGTTCTGACAGCCATATTTTATCCTAAGAACATGCCATCAATCACAAAGAGACCAAGAAATCAATAAAATTATTAATCATTCAGCAAAAAAATCAATCAATCTGCACAGTGCACATCCTTCTATCAGTTAATCAATCAATTTATTAACCAATCAATTAATCAACCAGTCAGATATCAATTTAATTCTTACATCTTAAATCTTACATTCAGCTTATCAGTCAAACAAAAAATCAGTCAATCAAACAGTCCAACAGTCAATCTTATTACTCAATTAATCAGCTAATCAAACATTCGATAAATCAATCAGTTGGTCATATAGTTAGTCAATCTGTCAATCATCAATCAATCAGAAAATAAAACAACCAAGTAGTTAATCAGTTAGTCAATAATTCGATCAGTCGATCAGTCAACCAATTAATCAGTAAATCATTGAATCGATTAATCAAACCTACCTCGTCGAATCTAGTAATGAGAGATTGTAGTAGAGCTAAAACTAATTCCGGAGTTACCAACTTCTCAGCTAATCAAATAATATAATATTAGGTAAATACAATTCAAAATAATTTGAATATTTCTACAAGTGTGAGAGGTTCAACATTCTTCACTTCTCACATAAGTATCAGTTTTTAAAGCTAGGCTGTCAACGTAATTAAAAGAAGGCTTAAAATTACAGAATTCCATGTTCCACAATGGTTCTTTTACGCCTTACATTCAGAAACAGGCAAAAGATATCGTCATTTTTCTCTCTTGGAATGATAAATTTTGTCACTACCGTTGTGAATCTGGCATGCTCTCTTCAAATAAACGGTCCACATTTCCTTTAATTAAATCTACAGTGTTGAAGACAAATCTGTGTACTAAAGCTATATTGATTTTCAGGTACCGGGTTACCCACAAAGGATGAGACTGTGAAGACGACCATACACTTTTAAAATTCCCCATCCTAAGGTTATTTTATTCTTCTATCTTGATATAGTCTTTTATTAGATTGTTAAATGATTTCGAAAGGAACGAAACAAATTTCCAGTTCTAGGGAATGTAATGAAACAGAGGCTGAATTTAAAGAATTTGAGCCAAGACTTAAATTTAAGCCGCGGCTCAAATATGGTTGGTTCCACTTAAAATTGAATTCCATTTTTCAAAATCTAGACCGGCGCTAAATTGAAACCGGCTTTTGGTAGATTTAAGCCGCGGCTCAAATTCATTAAATTCGGAGACTGATAATATACATTACGTGAAGTCGTCTCTGAAGTCTGATCATTTTTAGGTAAACCCTGGATATTCTAAGATGCCCTTATACCAGGAATAAGTGGTTGAATAGGCCGGCCATAGGCTGATCACCTGTAATATCCCTGGCAACTAAACATTCTTCAACATCAGAGAATACAAGACGGAGAATACGCAGAACAGGGTTCATCCAGCTCACTAGTATACCAGCCTCCTGGAGAAATAGGACGGATTAATGAGTATTCTCTCATCTCATCAGTTTATAGTTTGAACTGAGATGCTCAGAGTGTAGAAATAGCTTGAGCAAGGATTGATTGAATAATATCCTTTAACCTTGTCAGTTCTAGTTTGAACTGGAATGCTTTATGTGTAGAAAGAGCTTGAGTCAGGATGAATTGAATAATATCCTTAAACCTGATCAGTTCTAGTTTGAACTGGGATGCTTAATGTGTAGAAAGAGCAAGAGCAAGAATTGATTGAATAATATCCTTTAACCTGATCAGTTCTAGTTTGAACTGGAATGCTTTATGTGTAGAAAGAGCAAGAGCAAGGATTGATTGAATAATATCCTTTAACCTGATCAGTTTCTAGTTTGAACTGGGATGCTTTAAGTGTAGAAAGAGCTATAGCAAGGATGGATTGACGAGCTCTAGGATGTAAACTGCTCCAGGCACTGCATAGTACATCAAGCAAACCTAGATTAAACAAACAATAACAAAGATCGGGGGAGAATTAAAAAATCTTTAGAACGAAAATGTTCTTATAATAATAATACCTGATATAAGTTTACACAATGCTTCCATATTATCTGTACATTTTGTATTCCATCTTTTCATGAGTACTGCTCCAGTCTCAGCTAAATATTATTCAATTATATAAACACTTGTTTGGCTACACAGCTTTGTCTGGAGATCAAAACAATTTTTCAAACCAAGCTAAGAACATTTCTACCGAGTTCCCCAATCAAAATTTAAGCCAGATCGGTCCAGGGGTTCCAGAGTTATGATCGAATATCCAAACAGATAAACAGAGATTATATATATATATAGAGATACACAACATACCTAAACCTTAGTACAGGGTTACCCGCAAAGGATGAGACTTCAGAGACGACTGTACAGAATTTACATAATCTTTTTGCTTGCATAAATGGCTCTTAGCATTTTTTAACTTGTCTCTTTTTTGTCAAATGATTTAAAATATTATTCAAGGCCGAGGTTTCAATTCAAGATTCGAATTGTCTAATTTAAAGTTCAGACCCTCATTAAAGTTTATTTCTTTGTGGGTAACCCTGCAGTGTATAAGGTAACACTGTAGATGAATGTAAGAAAGGCCGTTTTAATCCAGAATTCAGGGGTCTAATTACGTAGCTAATTTATTTTTGCTTCAATTTATGAAGGCTAGGTTAAAGTCTGGTTATTTTTTTTGCCAAATGCGATTTAAAAGTTTTTGCTTTGCCAGTTTGTTTATTGGCATTATTTGTATAAAACCTTAATTGTTAATTTAACTTCATTTTTAATACTCTAGTGGGTTTTCTTTATACTATTGCAATTTATCAATATTATTAATTGCATGCCATCCTGAAGTAATTCTCTCATTCCTATTCTTTCATTTGTAAGAAATAAATCTTAAAGAATTTCTAAAACTTGTCCGAGTTTTAAAATTAACTGTCTCTTACTTGAACATTCATTGGCGCTTGATGGAAAACATAGTAAATGAAATGAATAAAACGAAACGAAAATAAAACGAAACGAAATAAAAATGAAATGAAAGGAAATGAAATGAAACGAAACGAAACGAAAGAAACGAAATGAAAGAAATGAAGTATAATGAAATGAAATGAATGAAACGAAGAAACAAAATGAAATGAAATAAGGTAAAATGAAATGAAATAAATCCTACTTTCCACCCCACAGACTTGTAATGAATTTACTAATTCAAGAATGAAGTGAGGTCTCATAGCTTTTACTGTTTTATAAATAAAAATAAAAAGAATTGTCGTTGAATCCAGGATTCTTAGCCAATTTTAATATTGAAGAGAAAAGGCAACACTGGCCGTTTTTATGTGAATAAACATTCAAACTGGATGGATAAAACTTTAAAATACATCTTTTTTCAACATTCTTTTAATTCAAAAGTTAAAAAGTTCCAAAAGTATGTTTATTGTTAAATGTTAAAACCTAGCTACGTTTAAGAAAAAAACATTAAATTTCAGAAAACATGGTTTCTTTTCCCGTAATCTGGCCATTTTAGCTGAGTGGAGGAAAAAGGGCTAAAATCTGTCAACAATACATCAAGGTTATCTTTACAGAGAAATTAGATTTCCACAAATTCTCGACGAGGTTCCGTGATTTTCTTAACTTCCAAACATCATACCAAATAACAATTTTTTCCAATGTCAGTACATCACTTTTTACAACCTTACTTTGAAATTGTTTATGGATTTAAAAAAATATTTTTTCGTGTTACTATAATGTTGCCTTTGTTATTTGCCCTACTTAAAAACAATCAATTCTATTCACAATATTAATAAGTATGAAAAACCTTTTCTTATACATGATTAAATTTCTGGATCTGAATACATTTTCTTTAGTGTACAATGTACATATATACGAGAATGAGATCTGCAAGAAGCCGCATCTTGGGCAACCCAAACCGCCTACAGCTGTATCCGATCCTTACTGGTAAGAATCATGTTGAATTTAAAACTATTAACGTACCAAGTAGGACGGATAGATTTGCTGGAATAGGATCCAGCTGGAGCACTCTGACCAGCTCCTGTACTGTAGCCAGGTAGGTCAACCTACAGCAGGCAGGAGATATACTCACAGGACAATCCTTAAAAACAGATAAATACAAGAAAGGAAAAATAAATTTTCAAAAGAAAACTTTCAGAGCTTTCAACCAAAAAATACTTCATTACTATTTCTTTAACCTTAATCTTTGTGCCAGAAAGCTGTTTTTAAAAGTACTGACGTTAAAGAGTAGAATTAAGAAGGTTATTGTTTGAGGATTATAGGCTCTGTTAACGTTTTAAAGTGACGTATTAGACCCGCTCAGGAGCTATTATTACTGAATTCCAAAAAGAACAGTTAACCGATTCATCAACTTAAGTGCAAATCTGAACAGAACTACTTTAATTTTAGCTTCTTTTAGAACTCTGAATACCTTTGATAGAACCAGAAGAAATATTTTCCAAGATGAAATCAAGAACATTTCATCATGTTCTGCCTCAAACTCAACCAAACTCTTCTCAGCCTAAATAACATTATTAAAACATTCAAGAGTTCAAACAACAGTAATTCCATTGTTTTGCCAATCTAAATTCCCCCAAAAATGTTTCGCACAATTTTTTTCTCGCTATTTTTTATGCAGAATCTTGATTTTGTTGTTATAAGCGATGTTTTGGTTGATATATAGCCCCTTGGGTCCGGATTTATGAATTTGCATATTTTTGCGGATTCGGATCCGGATCCTTTGCTCTGCCACAGTTGTAAACTAACATTTGTTTTGGATTGTTGGTCCTCGCCTTGGCACCAGCTCTCTAAACATCCAGTCTTCTCATGACAAATCTTCTCCAAAACCTGAAAATAACTTAATTGAAGTTTCATATGGAGAAATCTAAACATGTTCAGGATTTCTGGAGCCTGGGAAACAGGGTGCCTTTTTATATATCTTTAAACAGAAACATAGGATAGAAATAAAATAGAGTAACGATCGATAAGTAATTTTAATTGGATTCATCTAATCCCCCCTTTTTTCACTATACACAACAATACTTTTTACTAAAAAATATTGATCACCCTCATAGGGGAATTACAGAAAAAGTAATGCAATGTACAATACTAGAACTTTTTTTAAGCTAAAATGTTTATTCAGCTACTAAAAGAACATTTCTTTGCATTTTGTCGATTATGACTAATTACTTGAACCGGAGGTTGGTCTGGATCACTGGGCAGAGACTTACCTTACTAAGTTCAGATGTAACTTTCCCTTTCCAAGTATAGATCTCATGAGCCAGTATTCTTAGCACAAACCCTTTCACCTCAATATCAACAATATAACAGGGCTCATATTTTCTTGGTTTGTATCCAATACTCGTCAAAACGGCTGAACCGATCAAACACGCGCTTTTTTGTGGTAACTTACATGACCCCATTGAAGGTAAAAGTTGCCTCAAGATAATTTTTAATTAAAAAAATGTTGAATTCCGCAAATAAAACAGAAAAAAATGTTGTTCTTAATAATACAATGCACAAAACCTCTGCAAAGATTATTAACAGACTAGGACTACTTAACAATAAAAAGTTCTGATCCGTAAAAAGTTTAAGATATAATCTTGAGTCTTGACATATCTTGTCCTAGCTATGTTATCAGTAGACAATATTTAAAATTCTTGAACACAAGGATGGAAACAAACAAATGCAATGCCCCAAAAATCAAAACAAGAATAAAGGTAAAGAAAGAGAATTTCTGCAATGTTAATATTTTCCCAAAGATTTAGAGAAAAACTATGAATATTTCTAAACATATTTCCTTATTTTTTTGACATATTGGATTCTTCAATTTTCATTGTAGGTCAGTCCATGATGAACATTTTCACTGAGTATGAGAATAAGAAAAAACAAATTTCAGAAGGGTTATGAAGTATAGTTGTTAAAATGCTGACCTTGTTTAATCGTTGGTCTGAGTTGAGTCCTGATGTATAAATCGGCCAACACAGGTTGACCCAGAAACCCTGAGCATCCTAAAACATTTCAACATCATGACATGACAAGGTCACAAAATACATCTCATTTTATCCGGGGTTAACCGATTCCTTTAATTTATTTTCCGAAATCATTTTCAATGTTTTACATTTTCGGCTGTAACTGAATTGACCAATGAGAGATGAGGGTTCAAGTACAAATGTTGTGGATATTGACCAATGAGAGATGAGGGTTCAAGTACAAATGTTGTGGATATTGACCTATGAGAGATGAGGGTTCAAGTACAAATGTTGTGGATATGACACCTATCACTGGTGGTCTACTGACAACGGCCCAGCAACGGCTTGTGTGTACATTACAAATTGTAAATAAATAAGTTTACCTTCAAGAATCTAGTGGCTAACAGACTTCCACTATCCCATAGGTTATATATCAACCGGAGAATTGATAAATGCAGCTTCTAAAATTAAATTGTTTTAATACAAAACAGCCTACAGGAGAACATTTTAACCTTCCTAGACATGAACTCTACCATCTAAAAGTTAGCGATCTAGAGAAGGTTTGGGATCTTGGAAGAAGTAAGAGAATCTTAACAACACATCAGAGATTTTATGGCAGAACTCAAAGGAATGAACAGAAAAAAATAGTTTTTATTTAATTGTAAACAGTAACTCAGTATTTTTTTAAAAAGGAGTATTGTTTTGGTCCAATTCTTAAAAATGTTTAGATATCCCTCCATAAACAAAGTTTTAATAAAATTCTATTTCCTATCCAAATGATCCTTAAATATCTCTAAATATAGACGTCTGCTTATTGGTCGTGTACTCCAGCTGTACACAATTGAACTCGTTGTATAAAATATCGTATATTCTAGCCTTTGATAGATTCTTTAATAGAAATTGCATATAATAATACCTGCCAGTTTTCTCCAGTCTTATCCTTACACTGCGCCAGTAGTTCTAGTACAGGAGATAAGCAACCCTCTCCCACTATCTTAGAGGAATCTGTACTGCTAGCCAGCCCTTCAACAACTAGAATATAACAATATGAAATATGGAGAAATGGAGGTCCATATATGATCACCAAATTGATCCCCGACCATCATCGAAATTATAACTAAAATAATCGCCAAAAAATCAGGCAAAATTTTCACAAAAATTATTACCAAAGTTCCCCGATGTGATCACCGAAATAATCCCCGAATTGGTTATCGCCTTGAACACTTAAATAATCACCAAGATAATCGCCCCCAATAATAATCTAAATGATAACCTACGTGATCCCGAAATGAACACTCAAATGATTGACTAAATGAACACCAAAATGATCGCGAAATGAACACCTGAATAATCACCTATATAATCACCGATATGAAACCCTCAGACCTCTATACGAGAAAACGACCGCCTTCTACCAACCTCTTCTTCCCTTGAGGTTGATTTTAACAATTAAAAAGAAGTATTCGTGAAGAGTAAGAGTCAGCACGAAAAAATTTAAATTAATGACCGACCTTGCATCAAACAAATAAAATCTAATAATGGTTCCTATTATCCATCTCTACCTCATATAAACTTCCTTTAGAAACCCAAGAATATCTAGGATATTTTACTGGATAGAACAAGTTGGATATTTTCTATAAAGTTAACCTGATAAATGGATATTTATATCCAGGAGAAGTTGAACCATCCCGGGTTGAGAGTTAACACACTCACTTAGTAGATCTATTATGGATATCTTCAACCTAATATCCTGAAATATATTCATTAAATGGATATCTAGGATAACAGGTTGAGAGTTAACACACTCACTCAGTACATCTATTATGGATATCTTCAACCTAATATTCTGAAATATATTCATTAAGTGGATATCTAGGATAACAGGTTGAGAGTTAACACACTTAACTAAGTAGATCTATTGTGGATATCTTCAACCTAATATCCTGAAATATTATAAAATGAATATTCGGAATATGAATTGAACCCGACCAGAATTATAATTATTAACGAGTTTTGATCATTTTCAAATTCTTCCTCCAATTCTATGATCTGAATTGGGACGAAGAAAATTATTAAACGGATTTCAACTTAGAACTTTATACCAAGGGTTGACGGTTAATGAATGATTGTGAGTGCGAAGATAATGCTTAAAGGAACTGTAAGCGTAATTTCAAGAACCATTTCTGCAAATATGGCAATGTCCTATTCATATCGGTACCCTTGAAACCTTTCTCCGATCAATAGTTTATAAGGTAATGTCTTTTTCTAGGTTACAAATGTGAATTCTTACATTTCACATATATTGTCTTGTAGCATGTCACTTTTGAAAATTGATCAACCACAATTGAAAATAATCAGTTTTCAAAATTATAAACATTGTAATCTATTTCATACTTGATCAGACAACGCTTCTAAGTGTACGTAGTAAGTTTGGCATTGCCATTTTTACATGGAGGGTCACTTTAAATTATGCTTACAGTCCTTTTCACGAATCTTTTAAAAAAAGAATAATGTTACCTCTAAAGGACTCTCTAGTCTGGTGAGCAGAAGATCTCTGACAGACACTGCAGAACTACCCAGGCAGGCCAGCATACTAAACATACGCGATTTACAGACAGATAAAACTGAATTAAAGAATCGTTTTTTAAAACAGATAAAATTAGATTAAAGAATCGTTTTGCAAACGAATCAAACTAGATTAAATAATTGTTTTTCGAACAGATAAAATAGGATTAAAGAATTGTTTTTCGAACAGATAAAAGTGAATTAAAGAATTGGTTTTCAAACAGATAAAACTGGTTTAAAGAATCGGTTTTCAAACAGATAAAAGTGAATTAAATAATCGGTTTTCAAACAGATAAAACTTGATTAAAGAATCAGTTTTCAAACAGATAAAAGTGAATTAAATAATCGGTTTTCAAATAGATAAAACTGGATTAAGGAATCGGTTTTCAAACAGATAAAAGTGAATTAAATAATCGGTTTTCAAATAGATAAAACTGGATTAAGGAATCGGGTTTCAAACAGATAAAAGTGAATTAAATAATCGGTGTTTAAACAGATAAAACTGGATTAAAGAATCGGTTTTCAAACAGATAAAACTGGATTAAAGTATCGGTTTTCAAACCGAAAAAACTGGATTAAAGAATCGGTTTTCAAACAGATAAAACTGGATTAAACAATCGGTTTTCAAACAGATAAATGGGATTAAAAATCGTTTTTTAAACAGAAAAAGTTAGACGATAGATTTTTTCCCAGACAAATAAAACTGGAATCAAGAATAATAGTTTTCCAGAAAAATTAATCTGGAATCAAGAGAAATTGGTTTCAAGAATCAAAAATCAATAATTTTAAATATAAAATTATAAGAAAGGCAAATACCTGATATTACTGTTTGCTCTAGCCACTGCTCCAGCAATATACCGGAGTAGGGATATCCCTGCAGTAGCAACACTAGGATCATGGAAAAAGTAGGAGTAGTGTGCCAGGGTTAGGAGAAGGTGTGGCTGGGGCCCAGAGGGTGGAGCTCGTAGTGCCCTGCCAACAGGGCCTGATAGCATGTTTTCAGGAAAGTTCTTAAGTAACCTGTGAGAATTTATTCTTCATGTTTAAAGGTCAATTGAGCTGTTTAAATCCAATCCAATCCAATCCAATCCAATCCAATCCAATCCAATCCAATCCAATCCAATCCAATCCAATCCAATCCAATCCAATCCGAAGAAAGTATATAGACAAGAAAAGTATATAGATTATAAAGAATTCATTTCCTGTCAAGTATGCAAAGAGAGGTGTAGACTATAGTACAGAAATCAGTTCCACGTCCGCTCTCCCAGCACTCCTAGATATTAATATTGTATTGTTGTTGTTTTCGTAGTGTACTACAATACATTGATAAGCGTGATGTGAGGAGAACAAAGAGGAGGATTGTGTTTGATCATATTTTAACTATTTTCGCAGTGTTATGAAGTTTTTGGACAGAAAATTTCTGTCCATCACTATATAGCACGTCGTCCAAAAAAGTAGTGTTTTAGGCAGTGCTTAGGATCCATTTAAATTTGATGCGGATCAGGATCCTGGATACGCACTGGAAAAAAATGAATCCGGATCCGGATCCAGGTCATTTCTTTAAGATTTATTGAATTTTTTTAACAAAAAATAATTTTAAAATTTTTTATTTTATTTTTTCGCTTATTTTTATCCTAAAACTAGATCCGGATACGTGGATCTGCATATTTTTGCGTATCCGGATCCAGGAAGCCAAAATCTTGCGGATCCAACGGATCCGAATCCTAAGCACTGGTTTTAGATAATTTAATGGAACGTTTGTGAACTTATTGCTATGGCTATTTCTAGATAACATAAGCCTTAAAGAAAGCAGAAATAAAATACGTGCTCTAATATATCTGTGCTAATTTAACTTAATAGCACATGATTACTTTATAGCACGTTCATAATAAAATTCACCATTAAGTGGAGTAAGTAAGTACACAATAGTTTCATAAAATTTTGAACAAATAATTTTACAAGGCTCGGTATTCTGCATCTGGGAAAGTTCATCTCCCCTTGAAGTTTTCACCATTTCAACACAAAATTAGACATAAAAAGACAATATTAAAACGTCTAAAACATTAGTTCACATTTAGTTTTAAAACGTATTATTAAAGGAGGAGAACCCCCTAAAAAATCGATAATTATTTGAGACAAAGATGATTAAAATGGTTAACCAGGGTTTTAAAAAATTGGAGTTGACATTTTTTTAAACAAGCAAATTGTCTGCGAAACTTCAAAAAATCTGACTGAGCTGATAAAAAATAACCAATACCTGGTTTTCTAGTAGTGCTTGTATGGTTCTATCTCCAGTAGATGCTAGAAGCAGTAAAGAACCACACACACCGTTCTCTCGGGATATTACATTCGCACCTTTACAAATCAAAGATAAAGAAGAATCAAAAATTTAAAAGAACATTTTTTCAATTAAGCGTAGAAAATTTATTTTTAATAGACATAGTTCGAGTTTTTCATGAAAGTTAGATTGATCCCCAAGAGAAATGAATTGGTTTTGCTTTTATTTCTTCTTATCTTCAGTACATTCTTAATACTAATCGTTAACAACACCGATTTTCGATACGAGTCAACGCTATTTCGAAAAGACATTTATATATCATCCAATATGATTCCTATTTGACAGGCTATAAAAACTTTGTTGATTAGGATATCGCTTAGTCACATCGACTGACATAATTTTAAATCGGATGTTTTTAGTTTATTTACTGGGATTGAAAGGTCTTAGAAATTAGATTATTAAAAATGATCTAAAAAAGTGGTAATTGCTCTACACAGGGGTCAAAGGACCCGACTTAGCGAGTAATTGGAAAGCCCTCTAATGAACCCCGACCTTCAGGGGGGGGGGGGGCAATCCATGGACTAGGCTCACCTAGCCACTAATTCCTTTGAGGATTCAAAATACAAAATTGATAAGCTCATATGACGGCCTGATCATAAGCCCACCTGCAGGATTAGTATTTTTATACCGAGCTAAAAACTTTAGAATGGTGGATATCAAGATTAATGCTTAATCCTCTCTTTTTCTTAATATCGAGACTAACCTATTCTTGTCCTTGAAAAGTGTATAAAATTCAACTAATCAGAGTCGCGTATGTGAAGCCGATAAATTTGAAATTTTGCGCGCCATTTTAAGATTGATATACAGAAACGGGAGGAATTCTCAAATTTAAAAAACCAGTTTTTGATTTTTCTCTACTTTATCCAAGAAATAATGGTTAAGGAAGAAAATCAAAAGTGTGTCCTAGATTATGTAATCGGGATAAAGGATATCTCATTCTAAAGTTTTAAGCTCTGGAGAAGAAAAGTAAGACAGAGTACTAGTATCAAGATGAAAACCCACCTGCAGGATTAGTATTTATATACTGGAGAAGTATAGTAAGGCAGAGTACTAGTATCTGCTCCCTCTGTCCTGGGATCTGATATCTCCAGTTGGAGAAGCTGGGCAGAACCTCACGGCATAGGAACAGGATACCAGCCTCGATATCCGATTCACCAAATTCTTCTTCACAACAACAAATATTAAATTAGTTTTCAAACAATGGAGTAACATGTCCGGTTCCCAACGGTACAATAACAAGCTTTATCTAATCAACAATGAATGAGATATCTTTGATTTTTCTATAAAGAATCGGGCACGCCCCTCTAGCTCTTTAAATGAAGGTGGACTTGAAATTACAATGACAGCCCTTCAAATATGTCCTCAAATACAATTTTACCAAATTTATCAGTTGATAGAAAATATGATTTACCAGGCCATAAATAATAACAAAATTTTTTATATTTTTGACCATGTTGGAAAAATTTACACATTGACAGGAAGTAAAATAAATAACTTTGTTCCTTTGAGTAGATTAAGGAAGGCCAACAGAAGAGGATATTCTCCACGAACGGTCTCCTCACCTAGATAATCAATCAATCAATCCATCAACAATCAGTCAATCAAAGGATGAATCAATGAATTAAAGAATCAGCAATCAATCAATCAATCAATCACCCAACTAATCAATGAATCAATGAATAAAAGAATATAAGAATTAATGAGACGATCAATCAATGACTCAATGACTCAATCAATCAATTATTCAGTCAAGCAAGCAATCAATGAATCAATCAATCCTGTAATTCAGTAAAAAAATGTCCGTCAATCAACCCCTAAATCCATCAATCCATCAACCCATCAATCAATCAACCCCTCAATCCATCAACTCATTAACTCATCTACCAGTTAATTAAATCCGTGAACCTGCAAGAAGGAATCCGACTACTCCTGGAACTAAACTAGAGCTTGATTTCTCCAGTAAAGAATGAGAAAGACTGAAATGAGGAAGAAGGCCTGATGATTTCAACAACTCAACCGCCTAGACAAAAAGATTTTTTATGTTACTATCTATATACAGTATCCTTAATTGTCTCTGAGAGAAGAATAAACCCCTTGTCCCCACTAAGGATTGCAATTTTTCCAACTTTGTCCCACCAGGCTCAAAGCTTCAGTAAAGATATATGTTCTGGGACTTCTGTCAGGCTAAAAGAACGCAGGGAGGTTTAGTTCGGGTGAGAAGGGTTGCTTCAAAAAGAACAAATCTACCCTTGTTTCTACCTGAGAAGCATGTGTATCTATCCTGAGAATAGCTGAGAAGGTTCTAGTTATCCCTGCTAGGAGAAGAAGGGGAGGATGGGAGACCTGACAGAATCCTATACATAGGCGGCCCAGCACACACGTCAAATCCTCTAGAAAATAATTATAGTATTTAAAGGAGAGAAACTAAATTTTGGCAGGGCAAGCAGTCGAAATGATTTTCGAATATGGGGGGGAAGGGGGGGGGGGTAAACCAGTAAAAATTATTTTTAAAGCGGGCGCAGGGGAGGGGGGAAGAAAACAAGAAAATAATTTTCCTTAAAAAATAAACCTGTGGGCAGTGAAGATATTTTTTTCATTCTTGAGATAAGGGTGGGAGTAGAGAGTTTAAATCCGATACTAACCTAGTTTCCTTAGCATACTAGGATACAGGATACTAGACAATACTAGAGAGTTTAAATCCCATACAAACCTTGTTTACTATACATACTAGGATATAAGGATACAATAGTTTAGATCTGATACAAACCTAGTTTACTATACATACTAGGATACAAGGATACAGGATACTAGACAATAGTTTAGATCTGATACAAAACCTAGTTTACTATACATACTAGGATACAAGGATACAGGATACTAGACAATAGTTCAGATCTGATACTAACCTAGTTTACTAAGCATACTAGGATACAAGGATACAGGATACTAGACAATAGTTTAGATCTGATACTAACCTAGTTTACTAAGCATACTAGGATACAAAGATCCAGGATAATAGACAATAGTTCAGATCTGATACTAACCTAGTTTACTATACATACTAGGATACAAGGATACAGGATACTAGACAATAGTTTAGATCTGATACTAAACTAGTTTACTAAGCATACTAGGATACAAAGATACAGGATACTTGACAGTAGTTTAGATCTGATACTAACCTAGTTTACTAAGCATACTAGGATACAAGGATACAGGATACTAGACAATAGTTTAGATCTGATACTAACCTAGTTTACTAAGCATACTAGGATACAAAGATACAGGATACTTGACAGTAGTTTAGATCTGATACTAACCTAGTTTACTAAGCATACTAGGATACAAGGATACAGGATACTAGACAATAGTTTAGATCTGATACTAACCTAGTTTACTATACATACTAGTATACAAGGATACAGGATACTAGACAATAGTTTAGATCTGATACTAACCTAGTTTACTATACATACTAGGATACAAGGATACAGGATACTAGACAATAGTTCAGATCTGATACTAACCTAGTTTACTGTACATACTAGGATACAAGGATACAGGATACTAAACAATAGTTTAGATCTGATACTAACCTAGTTTACTAAGCATACTAGGAGTCGAAGTTAGGATTGCTGAGACTAGACCAGACAGTTTAGTCACACGCTTCAGGGACTCAGCTCTCACCTTACAAAGATTATTATTTATTAAATATTTTTTATCAAACGTTTATTTATATCACCCCCCCCCCCTTCTTCGAGGTGAAAAATAGAATAATAAATGATTTTAAAATTTACGCTTTACTTGATCTTTCCTGCGTCATGTTTAATCATTAATACCTGCTCCTCCCCTGCAGACAACTGTACGCTCAACTCTCCACATTCAGCCAATAAAATCTAAAAAAAGGTATGATAATTTCTTAAAGCAGATAAAAAATTATTCTTGTCAACATTCAGAACTAAACTAAGAAAGATGACGAAAGTCTTTTCACTGTCATTGTCTCCAGAACTTAACCTTGCCATTGAAAACACAAGTCTTCCATGAGAAAAAACTTATTCCGAAATTCTATGGGAAAATTGGAAACTAAGTAAAAATTCCAAGGAAAAAATGAAGAATTGTTAAAAGGGGAATTTTCTGAGACTAATTTACCTGCCAACCGTTTACGTTTACTCTCCATCTAACATTTCCATTGTCAGTGAGTTCTCCTGAAAAATATTTAACCATAAAATGAGATTTGAAGATTAGTAATCAATCAATCAGTTCCAATTAATCAATTCCAATCAATCAATCAATTCCATCAATGGATCAATTTGTCTGTAAATCTATTTACCTTTAGTATTTGCAGGGATAAATACAGTTTTGGTAAATGCATATGGGTATCTATCCTCTAGTAGCTCTAAACACCCATCCCTGGTTCTACCAATCCTACAGGAAAAAATAAACATTATTTAAAATCAAAATTTGCATTTGCGTCGATTTTTGTTTAATCTATTTGTTCGTGCTTATGACTACAGGATACTTCAAGTAGAAGATTAGCGGAGTTCTCTTGTTTATATTCTCTAAATCTCCATCCAAATTTTGTCATAAAAGGGTTTAGGTGTGAAGCATCTTTAATGTTACTCGAGAGCTTGTTCCAGGTTTAATTGTATCTGGTTTTTTGTTAAAACTTTTCAAAACCTCTTGGAAGAAAGCATTTTCAAGACCACTTGAAAGAAAGCATTCTTAAGACCTCCTGGAAGAAAGCTTTTTCAAGACCTCCTCGAAGAAAGCATTTTCAAGACCTCCTGGAAGAAAGCTTTTTCAAGACCTCCTGGAAGAAAGCTTTTTCAAAGTTGTTCAGTAATTAATTTTCATATTAACCAAATTTTTAAATTTTATAAGGGTCAAAACTAAGTTTATCGTACCGGTAATACGACTGTGCACTTCACATTGATGTTCTCTTATTGGCTGTATTAATGTCTGTTCTCTTCTGACTGGGTTTTTAAAGAACCCAAAAGATAGAGATAATTTTGAACACCTTCTAATGAGTTTTTAGGGACACTTTATATGGTACTTTCAGCTTAATCTTCAACTTACTCTCAATACATGTATGATGATAATTTATATTTATATTTCAAAAAAAACATGCCTAACTTGTAACACGAACAGATTACAAGGAACTTTCAAAAAGATGATTTTTATCATTGATTGGTGTGACGGGAGGACATTATGAAGGGTATGGGCAAAGAAAAATGTAAGAGATTTTATTTATAAAGAAATCTAGACTCCGTTTACCTGGAAGTTATCTCGTCAACCCTCTCCGTATAGACCTCGAGGTTGGAGAGGGTTGAAACAATCCTCTGGGAGCTGCTGGGAGAGGCGGAGGACAGGGAGGTCATACATTCAACAAGAGGCTGGAAATCACGGGGGAAATTTGCCAGAGTTTCCTAAAGATTGGATCAAACGTTTAGTCAAGGTCAAATTTCAAGGGTATACGCTTTGTTTTGTGATAACACTCCCCCCCCCCCCCTCAATGTCAGAGAATTGGGGGGAAAATCATTTTTGGACAGAAGAGTATCGAGTTTAGTTGAAGTAAACTTTCATTTTATCACCAAAATCATCGAATATCTTCATAAAAACAAGATATTAACATTGTTTTATTGCGTAAAAAATCAATAATAACAATAGGCAAAACTTTTTGTACATTTAAAGTTCCAATAATAAGAATGAGTATTGAGTAAGAGTACGCTAAATACCTGGAAGTATAATGATAGTCCAGCATCTTCATCTAGTTTCCAGAAATCTCCAGCTACAGATCTGTCAAGATAACAGAATTTAGGTTGGATCAATACAGGGATATATATTTTTTTTAATTACTCACCGCCACCCCACGGGGAGTGGGATGGAATGACTTTTGATGATTTAGGGGCGAAAGATGAGAAATTTTCAATCAAAAAAAATTAAATTTAATCTTTTTGAGTCTTCTTACTCAGCCAAAAATTTTGAAGATTTGAACCAAAAATAAAGGCCCAGTAATTACTCCTCACCCTCATCAAATAGGACATCTCATTCTCCACCATCCCCTTTTACTCCAGTAAAAGAAGTTTAAAGAATTCAATTAATAGTTTTTAAGGTAAATCCAGATACAAATTCATTCTTTAATTGAGGGGATCCGTAAGAATATATACAGTATACACCACTGATTTGTCCCTAACCTGTGTTTGAGTAGTAGAACTGCTAATGCATCTATCTCTGTCTGAAGACCCAGGCTGGTTGGATCAAATACTGTCAACAAATCTGAGACAAGTCTGTAAACCTAAAACCACAAAGGTATGTTTCCTTGAACAAGCTATACCACACTCTAAAAAGTTTCCCAAAAATACCATGGGAATAAGGGAATAAGGAAATAATATTTTTTTTTGAAAAAAAGCTTAATCAAATTATTGTCCCATTTTAAATCCCTTAAAATAGAGTTATTTTATTTCTATTTTTTTTGGCGGGAAATTAAAATTTCCTCATTATTTTATAGGATCCTTTAATCCTCCCAAAAAGGAAACACCCAAGGGCAACATTTTACAATATTTTGAACTTTGTTACCAGAGGCCGAATTTAAAGAATTTGAACTGTGTCGCTGAACCGCCAATAACCCGTTCTAATTAAGCGACGAAATATTTATTAAATTTTCCAGCTGAACCAACCATGTTTAAACCACGTCTAGACGCTGTTTAAACTCTTCAAATTTGGCTTAAGCTTTATTCGTCTATTTGTAACGATAATAATAGTTTTAAGGACCAGCTGAAATACACGGTACAGGGTACAGGGTACAGAGTACAGAGTACAGAGTACAGAGTACAGAGTACAGAGTACAGAGTACAGAGTACAGAGTACAAGGTACAGGGCACAGAGTACAGAGTACAGAGTACAGAGTACAGAGTACAGAGTACAGAGTACAGAGTACAGAGTACAGAGTACAGAGTACAGAGTACAGAGTACAGAGTACAAGGTACAGGGCACAGAGTACAGAGTACAGAGTACAGAGTACAGAGTACAGGGTACAGAGTACAGAGTACAGAGTACAGAGTACAGAGTACAGGGTACAGAGTATAGGGTACAGGGTACAGGGAACAGAGTACAGAGTACAAGGTACAGAGTAAGGGTACAGAGTACAGGGTACCGAGTACAGAGCACTAAGTACACAGAATTAAATAATATACCTGACGATGAATGATATCTGCCACTAATGGATGATTCATGAAATCAGCAACAAGAATAAGCTCCAGTGTTTTAAGAACACGGTTCTGGATCGCCACCTCACCCATCCTAGAGGACTTGCTCAGCACCTTGGCGCCCCTAGCGATATAGCTGGTGAGGGCCCAAGCTAGGAGAGCAGGGGAGTGGGACGGATGGTTTCCTATCCCGGAGATCAGTCTTTCCACTGTGGATACGTTTTCAGGTTTACTCCAGATATTGTGCTCTACAA
Source organism: Eurytemora carolleeae (assembly GCF_000591075.1). Taxonomy (NCBI): domain Eukaryota; kingdom Metazoa; phylum Arthropoda; class Copepoda; order Calanoida; family Temoridae; genus Eurytemora; species Eurytemora carolleeae. The sequence continues at coordinate 188,386 of NW_019397757.1, read as the reverse complement.
TAAACAAGAGGTTTATAAACTTGTCCAATATTAACGAGGTAAAGATTCAGATTGCTTCTTATAACCTATAACTTAGACATTTTTTGACAGATCTAGAACTAGTTTTGCTATTCAAACCAACGTTTGATCAACAGTATTTGCTCCGGCCCGGCTGTCCTGCCCTTCTCAGAACATCGAGCATTTCGTCCAATTTTTTGTTGTAAGTGTTAACAATAGAAACTAGTTCATGAACTCCTAATACGTCACAGTGAAATAAAAACTAACCTTATATTACTCTCCTTAGTTCTACTCGTGTTGGTAATTAGTTAATGCCAATGTGAGACGTTAACTATTCTAGATTTGTGAATTAGATAATTAGTCATGAACACACAGCGTTCAGTTGATTTTAGATGAACTTAAATTCTTTAAACAGCCTAATATCCTTGGTTCGAACATATATACTAGGATAGAAACAGCCTGATATCCTACCTGATACATGGTTTGAACATGGTAATTGTATCATGTATACTAGGATAGAAACAGAAAGATATCCTACCTGATACATGGTTTGAAGATGGTAATTGTATCATGTATACTAGGATAGAAACAGAAAGATATCCTACACTACGAACCAGTTCACTATGTTTATCATCCAACTCATTCTAAATACAAAGAAATTTAGGCTTTGTCTGATAGTACATTCTTGAAATAAAGAATTTATAAAAAAAAACTCTAATCTATGAACTGTCACCATGTATTAAGTTATTGTTTAATGTTTAAGAATACAATCTACTGATTGATGTAGAATTATATTTAAAGCGCGGTATTTTAGCGATTGTACAATGTATTAAAAAGAAAGCCGTAACATCAGACAGTTTAATGTTCGAACAGTTTATGTTTTTTAGTGTAAGAATATTTTTAGCATTTTGCGTGCAAGTGAATGATGTTTTTGAGTGTCAAGAGATGATGGAATCAGAGCAGGGTATTCAGGCATTACAATTTGTGATGTATTCCAAGCCAATTGTGGCATATTGAAGCGCTGGATACTTATTCATCAATCTATTATTATTATTATCAGTATCAAGAAAGCCTACCCTGAACTGTAGTTTAGTTCCGAACCCAAACTCTAGAAAGAGCTGTGTAATGGTTTGTACATCAGAGAACTGGAATTCTCTGGTATGAAGAGCAATCAGCAGAATCTGGAGAAGCTCCATAATCTCTCTAATTTACAATTCATAAACTTTCAGCAAATAATCTGAATGTTTGACAATTAGTTCGGTAAAACTTCATTGAACTTGCATACGTAACATGTTCGAGTTATTTCATAAACGCATTTCAAATAACCCGCCAGATGTAGAGTGGCACGTCAGCTTTACAACACAAACTAGTTATCCTTATTTTTCTAGCTTGAAAAGTGAGTGCTCACGTAATTGATACTTGGAAACACGTGAAATTGTTGACAACTTTGTATGCAAGCTGTTTAAAAAATACATATGCTTTCCGGAATTTACGGAAAATTCCTTAAATTTCGAAAACCCGCGTTTGACATAAAATATTCGGAAGTCTAGGTCCTAGGAAGTAAAATTCGGGACGTGACGTCATTTTACATACATACACTTATGTCTTACAGTGCACACTGGAGTGCATGAAAATCATTTTTACGAAAAAAAGGAAGATTTCGCCGTCGTCGATAATCGACAAAGTTTCAAAGAGTAACGATGTGAATCCACTTTAAAAAAATGGAGGGTCATGCACTTGAAATAACGTATTTTTACGTTGAACAAAGATTATTTTTAAATTTAAATAATTATAAAATTGTTTCCTAAGATGAAAATGTAGCCAGGCATGTCTGCATGTTCCTCCTAGACTGGTTCCTAGTTCTTCTTTAACAGGAGATCTCTCCTGAATATAAACAAGTTATATATTGCCAAACCAGTACTTAGGATCCATTAGATTCACAACAATTCAGCTCTCTGGAAACAAACAAGTTATATATTGCCAAACCAGTTCTTATGATCCATTAGATTCACAACAATTCAGCTCTCTGGATACGGATCCGCAAAATATGTGGATCCACAAATTCAGATCTAATTGGCAAAACGTCTAAACAACTATCTAGAATTTTTTTTAAATCAAAGAAATTAGCAAAACTATCAAAATATAAATATGCTGGATTTGGATCAAGTTTTAATATAAAGACGGATAATCTTTGTGTTTCGTCCTTTAAGCTCCTAAATCAGGATCCAGCTTATACAATCTACAATACAAACATAAATCTTTAAGCTTTACTAAATTATGTAAGCAAATTTTTCTAGTTGTGTCAACAATTCTGTTGATTTTTTTGTCGACACTTGAGTTGCTCAACGCGACCTTATGATCTCAAAAGACAACAACTATAATTTAAGAAGAAAACCGGATCTTTTTTATTTTTTGATGTTATTTTGCTATTTATATGATTTAAAGATATAACCTTAATAACGGAGCTGAGTTGTGCAACAATACTTTTTAGAGTTTGTTCATTATTCTCAAATACACTTCCCAGTACATCTAGCACATTCTCCTAGCAGAATTTTTAAAAATTTATTCTTAAACTTATTAATTATTAATTATTAAAATTGCACATTTTATTAAATGTTTTTTATTCTTCGGTATGTTTAAGCGGATTGGAATTTATTTTAATTTATTTTTGCGCTGAATTGGGAGAAAATAAATGATTTTAAGGGAGAAAATGTACTTTTGAGGTATCAAAATATATGTAAAACTTGCCTTTTCATTTTTTATGTCCAATTTCACTTTTTTCTTCCCCAGTTCATAAAACTCAGGGGGGGGGGGTTAATAGGCAAAATTATACACCCCTGTTTTGCAAGGAATGGGTGTATGCAAATTATATACCTGTGACCCTGCTGAAAGTATATGTTTAACAGTTTGTAGAAGATATAATCGTTCTGCTCGGTAGAACTGCCAAATATCCAGGATAAGGGGTTTTCTCTACAAATACAAAATTTATTAATTTTTTGTGTTTAAATATTGATAAAAAAGACAGTGCGGAAATGAACACAATATTATACAAAAGTAATTTGTTTTATAAAATATCTGACAAGTTTATTTTCCAGAGGCATTTTTTTTTCATAAGTATCATTGTTTATAAATAATTAGCTTTTCTACTTTATAAATGTAATTTCCACCCTCCATCCCCCTTTTCATTTTTTTCAAGTTTGACACGTCCTTTCATTTTTTATACGTATTGAATAAAAGATCATAAAAAAGAAAGATTTTGAGATTCTAAAAGAAAAAATTTCATGATAAAAGGGGATGGTGGAGTTGGCACATTTGATGTAGGGGGGGTCCCCCCACATCAAATGTGCCAACTCCACCATCCCCTTTTAGGAAAAAAGTAACAAAAACAGATAGTTATTGGTTCAATTTTTCATGGATTTTCTCTCAGTGTTAAAATTTAGCCAAATGGAAGCACTAGAAGCCAAACAAATATTTAAATAAACAATTTTGAAATTTGTAAAACTTCAAGCTTCAAAAATGTTATAAGTTTTTTTTTTTAACGTACACACAATTGTTGCTCATCACTTAACATTGGATTGAATATTTACCTTCTGTTCGTCCTGTACAAGGAGTTTAAGAGAGTCCTGTGTTCCCCTGAACTCTGTAGAGAGGTAGGAACAGATTAGATCCCAACATAAACTCTCATCAAGACTCAGAGTTCGTCCAACCTTGCACACAAACCTCTTCCAACTCTCTAGGAAATAAAACAAATATTTTTTTAGGACAAAAATGTTGCAATATTTTGTTTTGATGAAGTCGATTTACAATGAAAACCGCAAAAACCATATTTTCGTAATGAAGTATAGAAGACTCGTCAAATTTTGTTCTTCAGACATTTAAAAATAACATCACAGCAATAATTTCTCAGTATTTTTAACCGGTATATTTTACCTGGCACAGTCTTTTCAGCGTTAAATACTTTGACAGATTCCTCTGTATTAGGTTTGTATGTAGCTAACCCTGCGGCTAGAACAGGTTTCCAACTTTTTAACTCTGTTTCTACTCATTAGAGTTCATTTTATAAACTATACCAAACCAGTTTTATGAACGTTTATAATTAAAAACTAAGGAATTGTAGGAGTAATTTAAGTGACACTCCATGCCAAGACGGCAATGCCCGATTTACAACGATACCCTTGAAAGCTTTGTCTGATCAAGTATGAATTAGATAGTAATGTGCTTGTTTCTAAATTTTTTTTTATTTTATTTGCGGTTTCCCTGTATAAGTGGGTTGCGCATATATTGCATATAAGAATCTATGGAGAAACTAACAGAAATAAACACTTTTTGAAAACGACTGCGGTAATTTCTAAATTTTTGATAAGGTACGGTTTCAAGGGTTTCGTTGTAAACCGGGCATTGACATCTTTGCATGGTGGGTCACTTGAAACTAGGCTAACAGTCCCTTTAAATGGAATCGACGCAATAAACAATCAGATTCAATAAGTTTGTATCTTCTCTTTAAGCTCTTGAGAGAAGAGAAAATGATATAATATTTGGAAATTGGTTCCGACAATCCAAGTTGCACGCTCCAGGTTGAAGAAAAAATGTGGGGGGGGGGGCTAGAAAAAATTAACTCTTAAGAATGTTCCTAAAACTCCAGGGTTGGTTTGCAGTACGGAACCGGAAACTAAACTCCAAATTGATTTGTTTGTGTTTTTACAATTCATTTTGTTCTGAAACAAAAAATGGTTTTATTTATTTAAAATTAAAGTTTTTTACGTTTAACCAGCAAAAAATGCGAATTAGATTAAAATAAAAAAACCTTTACCAAATCTTTAACAAAAAAATTTTCTTTGCACAACAAATTTTAATGCGCATCAAACTGTTGTGGGCTCAACAAGTTTTTATCACATTTTCTCTTTCATTTATCACAGAATATTAGTTGCAACATCATGTCAAAGATTATAGAACATCAGGGTATATATTTTAAAAATATCCCCCCCCTTCTTCCCAAGAAATTGAATCCTGCTTTCAAGCCTTCATGTCTCTTTTAACCAAAGTTTTCAAATAAACTTTTTAAATCAGAGAGTTTTTAGAGGAGTGAGCAATAGCATACAGATTTATGTAACCTTGAAGATCAGAGACTATAATTTCTAGACCGTCGGTTCTAAATCAGTCGTAGGAGATTCTGGATTAGATTCAGAAATGTTGAGATCTGATTCAAGTGCTTCCGGTAGCGTCTCCTCCACAACTTCCGGTTTAGGGAAGAAAAGATTCTCCGTGTTTGCAAATATTTGCTCCGCGAACGCTAAAACATCCTCCTCTTCCCTCACACCGCAGAGGATCTCAAAAACCTGGAAAAAAACATGAAGAATCATATATCGGTAGTTCTATCAATCTTAGGTCGGATTTAATGAATAGCAAACATTAGTTGAACTCGGTATGGATAGTTGAAATACTTCTCTAGTACAGAAGAGAGAAGTTTAACTATCCGTACCTAGCTATAACTACATATGTACTAAACTTGTCGCAAACTAATGAGTGTGTTAAGATATCATTCTTTTCTGTGAACTATATTTAGTTTTAATCGCTGAATGGTTAATTGAGGAAGAATAAAAATAAACAAGTTTTCACCTGTCTTATTGTGTGTGGTTCAATTCGAGATTTTATAGTTGCACCAACCTTCCACTTTTTCTTCACTACAGTTGGGTACCCTTCAAACTAAACATTTAACAGTTGAGTACCCTTCAAACTAAACATTTAACAGTTGGGTACCCTTCAAACTAAACATTTAACAGTTGGGTACCCTTCAAACTTAACATTTAACAGTTGGGTACCCTTCAAACTAAACATTTAACAGTTGGGTACCCTTCAAACTAAACATTTAACAGTTGTGTACCCTTCAAACTAAACATTTCACAGTTGGGTTCCCTTCAAAGTTAACATTACTAATGGTAAATATGAATATTAACATGAGTAAGGCAGGGAGGGAAAAAAATTATGACCCCCCGGATACTGCCCTGGAGTTCATACCTTTGTTTTAATATATTTGAATCCTGCGTGGCTTGGTCTAACTTCACACCAAGGACAATCTGTTTCAATAAGTAATCTATCTGCAGGAATACCTTTCACAACTTCAAGGTTATCTTCTGTCTTCAAGGAACAACCGTTGATACCAATATAGAATCCTGAAAAAGTCAAATAAACAACAGAATGTTCCTGGTTCCTGTCTTTCAAACTGTTTGTGGAGAAATCATTAGAGGCTCATTCTGATATAATGTTTCTTTGCCATTTGTAAATTTACAACATATTTTTAAATTGTAAATTGTATATAATTAATTGTAAATGAAGACGTAAAGAGAATAAAAAATTATAAATATACAAATAAATACATATATGTATGATTTGTAAATTGTACATAGAAGTTGTAAATAAAGACGTGTAAATTTAAATTGTAAATTGTATTTAAATAATTGTAAATGTGCAAGTATATATAACATTTTTATGTAGAATAAAATGATTGGTAAATTGTAAATTAGAAATTGTAAATTGTAAACGCATAACTGTATAATAGGAATATTTATGTAATACATATTAATATAGTTCAGGATGTTTTGGGGGTAAATGTTGAAGTGTAGTGTTAAATGTTATCAAACATTTTTGTTTATGATTTATTATATAGATTACCTTGTTCGAGGATTCTGTCTCTCTCTAAAGCTGTTCCATCGAAACTATGAACTACTCCTCCTGATAGTTTAGAACTAAATATTTATCATCTTAACACCATTCATAGAAAAAAGTAAGTATAGGAATATATTTTCAAGAATATTTGAAAGAATTAAGATTCTCTGGAAATTAAAAATAGAAATATAGAAATATATTTGCCGCTCCGCGCAAACATATTTACCATTTACGATTTTCACAAAGTCGAAAAAAATGATTTTTCTTTATCATCATTATTTTGAATTTCTTATGCTTTATAAATTTGTCTGCAGATTTCTACAAATTCTTTCAATAAAATTCCAGGAAATCTACGGCAAAATGTTTGTACACATTGAGAAATTGCAGAAAACAATAAATGAAAAAGATTACTTATTTTCTATGATAAGAATTAATCTTATTTTTTCGAAATATTCCTAAACTATTTATTTGATTACTTCAAAATCTTTGTTTCATTTTTTGTGGTCGTCATTGAATAATCTTTAAAACCCCATTTTCAAAATCATCCCTGGACGATCGATCTATGAGGATTTTGAAGATTGAATATGCGCTCTTGCTGAACAAATATACAACGTAAAAACGTCTCATAGGTCTCAAATGAAACCTAAACTTTTTGCTACAATACTGCATTTTCAACCATGTCTTGCCAGTCACTCCCTTAAGAGAGGGACCAGGGGGATGGGGGGAAATAACATTTTACAAGATGAAAATATGCCTGTTTCTCTCCAATATATCCAGTAGATCATCAGTAGATTTTCTATTGTGTAAGAACAGGGGTAACCCTGCAGCAATTCTTAACTAAATTTTTTTTGGTTAAAAATCTTCTAGAATTTTTTTCCCGCCTAGTTGTGACTTTCACATAGGGTAAAATATAACAATTTGATAGATATAAAGATGGTCTTCAGTGGGACCCATTAGAATAGGGAGTAGGAGACGACTTTTAGACTCAAGTTGACTTTCTAGCTTCATATAGTAGCTTCATTATAATAACATCAAATACGCAAAGGATTGCATAGATTTCGTCTTCCTGTTCCACACTTTTATGGGCCCGACTGTAGTTTGACAAAGGCTTGAATTGATTTTTTTGAATGGTTGCCTTTTAGTAATAATAATAACTAGCTGAAGGGCCCGGAGTTGCCCATGGGAAAAAAATTTTATTTCAAGAAAAATTTTAAAATCGATTTTTTAGCCAAAGGCAACCCATGAGTGTACACACAAATTGTCAGCCCAATCGATCCAGTCGTTTTGGCCGGCTATAGGCAACATATATATAAATATCTTGTTTTATTATAAAGATATAGATAAGTTTCGAATTCCTGTAAGTTTAGAAAGTTTTAGCTGTCGTTCGAAATACAGGGTTTGCGTTTCCTGAGAACAGAATTCAGTTCTATCATAATCTAGTCCTATCTCTCCTACTGCCACCACCTAGAGATATAGAGGTCATGAAAGATTTGTATAAAGTAGTTGTAAACAAAGTCAAAGTTAACTATTGTGTCAAGTTGTCCCATTTATGTAAAAAGTTTATTATTATTCTATTGTTATATTTAAAAAAAAAATCAATCCGTACAATCCGTACAATCCGTACATTTTGGCCACCCTGAAAATTGAAATATAAGATTTAAATATTTAAAGGAAATGTCCGCGAAAGAATGAAAGAATTTACCATGACCTTTATTTTCTATCTGAGTAAAGACATTTATATATGACCCGCCCCAAAACCTCTTGCTGATATCCTGGAAGGACAGGCTTAATTTTTAACTTAAATGTTGGTCTAGGAAGGAAGATTTGATCAATTTTTCTTTTTAAAAACGTCATGTAAAAATTTAAAATACCAATTAATTCAAAATGCATTGTTAGGTCATTCTAAACATCACTTATCAATTTTCATTTGTTGCGAACATAACCGTTAAAAATAAAACTAAAGTGAGACCCATAAAACTATCGAATAGGGCAACTTCATTTTATCAATCCTTTATGTAATTGAGGTTGCTAAAAAGCAAATAGTTATACAAAAACCTTGAAAAGCAACTTGTTAAGTAAAATGGGCCCATTTAAACTGTATACTATTAATATAAGTTTTAGGTTCATTGGACTGGTTAAAATCATAACTAGGACCAGATTTAATTAAGCCAGGTCTAGAGACGATTCAACCATGTATCTGAATCCCTGATTCAGGATTTGTCCTAAAGTCCTAAAGAGTCAACGATAGGTAGTTCAACGACCTAGCTCAAATTCATTAAATTTGGTTTACTGTCATCTTCCTATTCCACAGTTTTATGGGTTCCACTGTAGTGGGTGAATACCTGTTCTGGATTATCCTGTATAAGCTGGAGAAGTTTATTAAAGTATAGATCAGGATCTTCAAGGAACTCGGAACACCGTGTAGGATGACACCCAACTGTGGCAAAGGTTCCTTCATACTGTTTAGCTAAAGCCACTGCCTGCCGACTCTGTTCCAAGTTTCCTCCTGTCAAATAAAGGGACTGTACAGGTAATTTAGTTGGTGTTCCCTCTTTTTACAGAGTGACATGTCCGATTAGCCATTTAAACGTTACAAAAGATAACGGAGAAATCCGTATTTTCTTAGTGAAAATTGAGTGCTTGGAAAGTATGCACTGGGATAGAGAAACAGTGAATCAATAATCAGTATTTAAGATTAATATCCACAACATTTTGGCTTCCTAGATCCGGATCAGCAAAAACATGCGGATCCACAGATCAGGACCATAGCAAAACCGCTAAAAATCAGTTAATCTTAGTAATTTTCACGACTTAGATACATTTTTTAAGGGTGGATCAAAGATCCGGATCCGCAAAAAAAATAAAAAATAAACCGGATCCTAAGCACTTTTGTGTTTTGAGAAGATACACCCAAAATAACGTACTACAGTTTGTGGAGAGAATGTACAAGTCTGCAACGTTATATTTTATGCATAAATTGCAGTACACTTTTTAGCACACAATGGATATGGAAGTTCCTTTGAGTAGTTTTCTTGAATGATTAAATCTTCAAAAATAACTAAATATTATTAACATTGATTGAGTACCTGTAATGATCATCTTCTCCACATTATTGTACTTTGCTCTCCGAAACACATCCTAATATTAATATTAAAAGTAAATGTGTTCAAAGCTGTTACGTGAAAAAGTATATACTTCTATTATTACTTATTAAATTCCGTCCAAGAAGCAACAAAGGAATCTAACAACAAAAGTGTATTTAATTTGCGAGTTTGAAGATGAAGAATTATTAAATGGAATATTTGTATAACAGTTAGGTGTTCAAATATTCAATCAATAAATAAAAAATGGCGGGTCTATCCTAGAGAACGAATTATAGACTGCCCCCCCCCCTGTACACGTCCAAAAATAATATACTAGGACGAACCCATAAATAATATTTAGATCGTTCTTGAAGGGGCAATTTTTTAACACTAAGACAGAATAAAGCCCAATCGGCAATACAGAATAATGTAAGGAATTTATTTTCAAGTAATACAGTTTGCAATAAATAGCATTTGTTGTCATCTTCAATTTTTTTCAATTATTACATCATTAATAAGCCACGTATAAAGGCCGGAACATTATACCTCTAAATCTGGTTCATGATATTTGGTTCCATTATATTCTCCTTGATACATACTGTCGGTTAGATTTGCTCCGATATCAATAAACCTTAACAAATCTTTTAATTTCCCTAATTTTGTCATTTTGTTCGTGAATTGTGCTGCAGAGTTCTTAAAATAACGAGATGCTCACTTTCGCATTAATTGCCGCGTATACTTTTACGTAGACTTGTCGTCTTTATTGTGTGCTTGATCAATATCAATCGGACTAATCGGAGTATTGGATGTTTTAAAACTGAATTGGGGTAGAAAAATAGTTCAAATGAGCAAGAAATGCGTTGATTTAAACTACAGGATATGACGTCATGTCAGTAGTTCAAATGAACAATAGTTCAAACGAACAATAGTTCAAATGTACCATAGTTCAAACGGCAGTAGTTCAAATGAGAATCCACCGAGTATTGTCAATCGAATTAACATTTTTAAACAATTGTTTGGGGTTTGCTAAGCATCAACGACTGAAATCGATATTGAGTGAACAAGCTCCTTAAATCGGAGAATTTTTTTTCATTCCTGCAGCCTGATCGCTTGCCGATCGAGACCGGGAGGGAGGGGGGAGGGCGGCAATAGCCATCCCCAATTTCCATTCTCCATCAGAAGAGGAGTTGAACGAGAAATTTTGACCCATCTTCAACTTAGTATAATCTTCTTTTGAATACTTGAAATATTAACATTTGATAAATAAAAGAATTTCAATCGGAATTTTTAACTATCATCTGTATGTCTTGATTTGTGAGAATATATACAGGGTGTTCCAAGAAACATGATATTTGGTGAATAGTTTTAAATGTCTTCTTTTATAAATTTTTCTTAGATACAAAAAAGAATAATAAAAAATATCCCATGATATTATATAAGTAAAATTAATTTCAAAGGAAAAAAATGCAATAAGTTTTATTTTAATCATAGTATGGAAGAATAGATTCCAAACTGTCATGCTTCGTAGGACACCCTACCCTGTATCTGCATTCTGCATTTATAGCTCCCGAAAAAAATCTTTTTTTAAATCTTCACTTTGGAAGACCAACCAAAAAAAAACATTATTAAAATATGCTTCCTGAGGACAAACCATGAAATGACCAATTTAAATTTACGAACTTAATCATAACTGCTTCTCTTCAATATTTCCAAATTCTATATTCTGTGCTATTATTCCATAATTTTTTGTTTTTATTTGTATACGATGTATATTGTATATATAAGGCACCCCCACGTCCCCCATAGGATGAGACTTCAGAAGTTCAGAGACGACAGCTTGGAATTTTACTAACATTTTTGGTTCCCTGTTCTGTGAACTTGATTCATTCTTTGTAAAAAAAACTTTAACAGACTGTTTGTAAGAACTGATAACACAAAATTCAACTGAAAATGAGTTGTAAACACAAAATCTTGAAACATGTTTCTTTCATTGAATATAATTGAATTTTAGTTAACAATAACATAGACAAAATATGTTTATGTAACATCATATTCAACTTAAAATTTCAAGTTTTGACACCAAATTTGTAAAAAATTGCAGTTTACATTGTTTTCAAGATTTTTGGGTTAAAAACTTTAATGATGACAAAAACTTCAAAAATAATTTTAGAACATTGCAAAAAAAATCCACGAAACATGATGTTATCGAAAAAATTGAATTCCTTTAATAATTGGTGAAAAAAGTAAAGTAATTTCAAGATCAATCCGTCGAAAAACATTTTGGTTGCAAAACTGAAACATTTTAGGTTTTATCTTTGCAACCTGAAGTTAAACTGGCCGTTCAAATTATCAATTTTAATATTTCTTGCAATGAGTGACATAAATGTAAAGCTTGCTGCAATTATATCACTAGATCAATCTGTAAAAAAAATTTGGTTGCAAAATTGAAACTTTTAAAGTCTATTTGATACCGAAATTTAATTCTGCTTTGACTTCCTGGCCGGTCAAATTATCAATTTAATATTTCTTGTGATGAGTAACAATGATGCAAATAAATTTAAATCAATCCGGGGGAAAAAAATGTTTTTGGTTGCAAAGCTGAAAAATGAGTTGTAATAACAAAATCTTGAAACATGTTTCTTCAACGAGGTTATAGTGTATAGAGTGATGATGTACGCTAATCCCTTACTTATTTTATAGGCCATAAATACCAAGAGCGTATCTGCATATTTGTTTATTATACGTTGATTCGGGTCTAACCTATAGTATATCAAAATTAGTAAACAGTTGTACAGTACAGCTAACTGAGCACACAGGTAGAGAACTATCGTCCCTCCTGTGTTTCTTTCATCCAATTTAATTAAATTTAGGCTAAAATAGACAAAATATTATATTTTTATGTAACATCATATTCAAACTAAAGTTGATAAATCGGCTTTTTACTTCCTGACCAATCAAATTATCAATCTTAATTTTTTGTGATGATTGACATAATGTTTACATTAATGGAAATCAATTTCAAGACCAGTCTGATGAAAAATATGTTGGTTACAAAGCTGAAACTTTTATAGGCTTCAGCAACCATAAGTTTAATTGATTGTAATTTTCATTTCTGCAAATCAATTTTTAAATCAATCTGACGAAGAGAAAAATTTGGTTGCAAAAGTGAAACATTTTAGGTTTCCGCTTTGCAACCACGAAGTTAAATTATCTACTTTTACTTCCTGGTTGGTAAAATTATCAATCTGATATTTTTTGTGATGATGCAAATTGATTTTTAAATCAATTTAGTGAGACAAAAAAATGTTGGTTGAAAAGCTGAAACTCATAATTTTTTTTGCAGCAAAAAGTTAAATCGGCTTTATCTTCCTGGCTGGCCAAATTATCAATTTGATACTTTTTGTGATTAGTGACATTATGTTAAGTTACTTTGAGGCTTATCAATTATAAAAAAAAAACCGATGAAATTTTCTTTAGGTTTCAGCTTTGCAACCGCCGGAGGACATGGAACATAATGTCCATCAGAGTCTGTTTTAGACCCTTTTAGGAACGATCAAAAGAAAAAAGAGATTGAGTATTGAATGTATGTCGAAGGACTTTTGAGGATTTTTCTGGTTTTGATTTACATTTAAGGTCCATAATCAATATAATCCTTTTGGTCTGATGTCGGAGACTTTGGGACAAATTTGACCCAGATCTTTGTCATTTTTTAATCTTGCTTTACAACTTAGTTTATAATGTAAAATCATATATCAGGTTGTCTGCAGCAAACATACTTCTTGAACCCATGCAAATATGCTTTGAACAATTTGCAATATTTCTGACCATTTTTGGGGTCTTGATGGTCTTTTCCCACCCGGACATGTAATAATCCTTCAAATACTTATTTTGTCCCTTCTTAACCTCATTAAACCACCATTAAATTTTAGGGTTCAGTTTTTTTTGCATCGTCTAATAAAAACATTTTTTTTGGTAACCGTAGCTCCAAAGTGTCCATTTTCTCTGGTTAGTATTTGCAGATATTCCTATGCGGTGACAACGAAACTAATCCACCTTCAGAAGAACACTTCTTACATCACAACAACAAACTGATTGATGCCAACCTAGCCAAAAATGTACCCAGTATGGAAATAGTGAACTTAAAAAAAAATTTTAAAGCTAAGAGTTCTAGACTAAAAGTACCTCTAATAAATTCAAATTTATTGATCACACCTCGTTTAAAGTTGTAATATCTGTGTGTCTGTCTGTCTGTTTGTTCAATTATAACTCAAGAACACCTTGGCCGATTTGCCTCAAATTTTTAATTGGAACTCGGGAGAACCACGGAAATGTTCTTAGCTTGGTTTTGAGATTCTTTATTGAGTAGGTCGACTTTTATTGGGAAAAATAGCTAAAATCGTAATTTACGACCAGGTGCGGGTAAACGGATGTAGTAACTATGAGTAACCGCGGGCGACGTTGGGTTCCCAATAAATAGTCATAAATAGTAAATGGTAAATAAATAGTTATAAACAATAGTAATCAATAAATTCCTTGACTAATGAAATTTATTTAATTGAGCAATACGTATAACAATTGAAAACATAGGTATATCTACATTAGACATGCATATTACATAAGTAGCTTAGTTTATATTCAAATCTATATATAAATTTGGCTTGTCTGTTTTCACAATTTAAATAGAAGATGGGCGCGAAGCGCCCTAAAAGCCTAGTATCTCAAATATGAATAAAGCTAAATAGAAATATAATTTAAACATGTTTTATTTAACACATTCAGTCAAAGCTAATACATAAAAATTCCCTAAAACAAAAATCCAATATTTCTAAAGTTCTTGCTTTCTCTTCTTTTTTCTTGGTCTAATATCATCAGGGGTGAAGACGACTTCTCTTCTCCCTTCAACTGTGGATTTCTTGTGCTTTGCCATTTCCTGGCAGAAACATTTCAATCAAACTGAATAAATTTTATATAAATAGAAATCAAAAATGCAAAATGTTTAAATTTAACTACAAGATTCAATTAATGAATCAAAGAAAGAAAAAATTGATAAAATAATTAAATAATCAATTAAGGAATAAATCAACTAATAAGTTCATGAATTGATAAATAAATGAATTAATGATTTAATGAATTAATGAACTAAGGAACAATTCAATTCATCAATTCATCTCAACTAATATATTCATGAATTAATAAACTATAAAGGAATAAATTAAATGATCAATAATTGAATAAATATATTATCATTTTATCAATTTATTAATTTAAGAAAGTATTGAACTACTAATGAACTAATGCATTATTGATTTATTGAATCAATGACTCGGTGAATAAATGAATATCAATAAATAAATGAATTACTGAATTACATATTGATGAATTAATAAATTCATGAATTATTAACCAAAATAGATTAATAAAAAAATAAGTTGAAATAATGAGAGAAAAAAGTTGATGATAGAAAAGTTTCCTTTGCTGATGGATCTGGATCTGCTAAACCGATCCTTGCAATCCGCTGAAAAAAAAATTTCGAAATAAAAAAATCTTAAAAGTAAAAATTTAAGATCTATTAATAATTTTGCATAAAATGCTTAAAGAACATTGAGCACTGCAAACCAAGATGGAAACATTCTCACGGAAAATCGAGCAGTATTTAATCGCTCTCAAATCGATGCCGTCAAAAAAAATTTGATGAATAAATTTTAGAGTTGTCTAGCTGTAGTAGATATCAGCGTGAGCAATTTAAGAGTTTAAATGTTGTCAAATATCGAACGTTTTTAAAAATCCAAAACAACCCCGAAAACCAAGTTAAAAAAAAAAAAATTCGACACAAAACTAACATTAATTTATTAATTTATAAAATGCAAAGAATTCTTTTTCGCCAAAATAAAGGTCCAGGAGATTTATAATTGCGCTTCTTATAGAATGACGGACTAATAATTTTACATTTGGTCAAAAGAAATAATATAATGTGCAAGTCAAGGGTGTAATGCAAGGAAAGTTTAATGCGGTCGTGTATACTGTGCGTACATATTGAAACCAGTTCTCTTTGGGCGGAATTTGTAAACAAGAATAGATGTATTAGTGTTCGTTTAGTATCAGAGGAGGTTAAAGGCATTAAATTTGATAATTTTGATAATTCACATAATAGTTTCCTATGACCAGAATATTTTATTGATTTTTTATGTGAAAGATGGATCCCATGTCAGACTGTAACATCCGTCTTGTGTTTACATTACCGCCCAGAGACAGTACACTGGAGTACAAAAGATGCAAGTAATCATTCATTAAGCACACTAACCTTTTAGCAGCTGAAAAAAGTACAAAAAATGAGTACATCAATCCTGCTCAAGTTCATGAAAAATAAAATTAAGTTAAAACCTGGTCAGGTTCGTCTGAAGGTTTACACTGTACAGTAAATGCTAAATCACCAGGAAATATTAACCAATCATCATCCTAGTTTAATAATAATATAAAATTAAATCGTCTGGCTTGAAGTTGGTCTTTAAATGATGTTATTAAAATAAAGCATAGAAAGAAAGAGGTTTTTAGTTGCTGGGAATCATGAATAAAGGGAACAGGCCTGTATAGATTTCTTACAGTTGTCTTTGAAGTCTCATCCTTTGTGGGTAACCCTGTATAATTGATTTACCGTATCCGAACTCAAGCTTGTGTACTTTTCCTCCGTCTGTATCTAAGAAACATCCTTCCGTCCTTAATCAAAATAACATTTTAGAAAATTTCTTTCATAAAAAAGTATGATGAAATATGTATACAGAGGAGAAAAAAATGAAAGAGTTGGTAGTATTTCTAGTTTCATTTTTATTCTAATATTTGAATATCGTCTCAGTTTTTGGATGAATTTGCTTTATTTGAGAACATTTTGAACCATACTTCTTTCCGCTTATCGTTCATGATAAATATAAAAATTAGATTAACAGATTATCAGTTTAATGTAAATTGTGTAGTGCAGTATCAACTCCACGTATGATGTAAACAACCTTCTAGTTAAGTTTATATTCATGCTATTTGGTAAACAATTCTTTTTTGACGTGATTGGAAGTTATGACCGATTCACTACCCTTACAAGCTTTGGCTGATCAAGAATGAATTAGATATCAACGTTTATATTTGGAATACATATTATTTTAATAAGTCGTTTCCATACAAAAAGGCTCACTTAAAGTTGGCTTACAGTAGATCCCTTTGAAGATTCCAAATTTTAAAAAAATTTAAATGTTGTTTATTTTTTTATACTTTTCTGAGAAGCTTCCTCTAGTATAGATAACACCATCATGATCATCTTCAAGATCGAAGACGACTTTCATTCCAGTCTCTCCATAATTTTTAATGGAGTGTTTGTTGATATGGAAAAGAAAGAAACCATAAGATTCATTTATTCAAAAAGTGTTGAATGCAAGAAATCTACTGTATTGTCAAAGTTATAAAATTCGGTGATGGTGATGAACCAAACCTCTGTAGATTAAAAAAAGTAGATGTTAATTCCACATTTATTCTTAAAAGGATTAATTTCTTTAAAGGCACATCCAATTATTTTTTGCTGAAGAGAAAACGAAAAATGTCTTATATTGAATCACCCCACTCTAAAAGTTTCATGATCCGAGCTGGTACAAGATGTACGCTATATAAATTCACTTGTACCGTCCAGTCTGGACTACCAAGTGTCAGCTGTCGACCCAGCACGTTTTATGCAACAAATGTAGCTAGAATTATCACAATAAACATAATGACCTTGTTAAACCCCTCATGGCTGGCCTCGATATATATCTCCTCCGACATGTCCTTCTCCCATACCTCACCCCAGCTCAACCCAAACCAGTTTAATGTCATGTACAGCACTGTAAACCACATTCTCATTGTACACGGCACTGCACAACTATAGTCTAAAGGGGTTGAGTCTGAAAATTATTAATAAAACATAAATAATATAAAGCTTTCATTTTAGAGAATCTCATGCCAGAAATAAAACTCAAGAACGAGTAAGGTCCAACCCAGACCAAATTATAGTTTCTAAAAAATTCGGAGTCAACATCTGCTATAATGTGGTCTGAACTAACATCATCACCACAAATTTGAAGTCACAGTTTTTGTCCTTAATTAATTTGTAACTATATGACAAATATTTTAAATAATGTTGGAACAAATTTATGTTATGATTTTGCCGTTGACTTATTAAAAAAAATTTACAACTTCCAAAAAGGGACTTTTCTGTCCATATATGAACTGTTTTACATTTGTTGTTGATTTAAAGTTTAAATTTTTATACTAATGCACGATCCTTAAATACTTTACAGTGTAGTCAATACAAAATGGTTCAGCAGTAAAATAAAACACTTCAAATTGTTCTGCAGAATAATAAGAATAGATTAAAACTTCTGTCTTTTCACAGTTAAGAGGTGCACTACAGCTGGTACAGGTAAATATTCCTGCCACCTGTTATGAAGTATATGATGTAAGATAACGTTGGAATCTCCGAATCTGCCGGCTTAGGACTAGGGCCGGGGGAGCTACCTGCCTTTTAAAGTGTACTCTTCAGAGAGTATAAAGGAAAACAGAGATTTTGTTTAGTTCTTATTTTAACAATTTATCTAACGCAGACTTCATATATGATTGGGACACGTAAGGTAGCAGTTTTGCAAAGTATATACAGATAGGATAAGCTTTAAAAAAAATTACATCTCTACGGGAATTTGGGCAACAGACGTAGAAACTGATGAAATCTCTTTTTTGCCAATTACAATTGCATTGGTACCGGGTTTGCTAAAAAATTTGCGAACTTCAATAAAAATTTGGAAATTATTTTAAAGGCACCTTTAGACTAATAAAAATACATATAGAACACTAGGTGACGTTCACAATAACCCTGAGGCAGAAGCCCAAAGGAGTTACGCGCATGCTGAAGAGTATATTGCATGGAGAAAGAAGAGTACATTGCATAGAGAAAGAAGAGTATATTACATGGAGAAAGAAGAGTACATTACAAAGAGAAAGAAGAGTACATTACATGGAGAAAGAAGAGTATATTGCATGGAGAAAGAAGAGTATATTGCATGAAGAAAGAAGAGTATATTACATAGAGAAAGAAGAGTATATTACATGGAGAAAGAAGAGTACATTACATGGAGAAAGAAGAGTATATTGCATGGAGAAAGAAGAGTATATTGCATGAAGAAAGAAGAGTATATATATGGAGAAAGAAGAGTATATTACATGGAGAAAGAAGAGTATATTACATGGAGAAAGAAGAGTTTACATAGAGAAAGAAGAGTATATGGCATGATTATTTCTTTCAAAATAGGTTCTAAGACTTAACTGCACTTTATAGACTAGGATTAGCAATTGAATTCTAGAGCGCGCGCTTCGCAACCCAATTTTTTTGTAAAAGTAAAAAATGTTAAATGTTTTTTCTTCGTTGCAACCATTTTTTTCAAACATTATAAAAGAAACCAACAATGGAAGATTTTGGGAAACTTTCTGTTTTTAGAATACATTTTCAAAAACTGAAAAATCTAAATTTCTTTGAAGCAAATCTTTTAGATGTCTACCGGTTGCATTGGCAATACAGTTTCCATGGAGTCATGAGACTTCTTAAACACAATTCGGACTCAATCTGTTCAGCCGTTTTAAAGTTTATTTGATATAAAAGAAACAGACAAGCCGAATATATATATTTTGATATGATGACGTCAGAGAAAGTTACATATTGGTTTCTTCTTGGGCTTGCCATTCAATTCAAACAGGCCTGCGTAGATGGCCTTCTCAAATGCCTAAAATATTGTTTTAAACAATAACATTTTTACATCAATAAAGATAGATATTTTTAATATTTATACTTGATTAATTCAATTTAATTAATTAGGCTTTTAATTAGACATTTTCTAGAAGTAAGTTTAGCTTTAAACAATTTTTTTCAATTCCCTTTTTTAAACATAGTTCAATAAGCATAAAGGAATAGAGACTTCAATTGCCACAAACGTTGATTTTCTAATTTCCCTAACTTATTGCCACCCAATATCGTAAACCTTGTATATATTAAACTATAAATCCTGATGGATTAAATAATCTAAGCTTGAAATATCAAAGGTTTACACTGTCTGGTTTTTAAGACTCAAAGTCCTTTGTATTACAGTCCGGTTTACTGACCTCAGTAACTCCATGGTTTAGTTTGGCTGATGTCTCAATGTAAGCAAATGCTCCAGTATCTAACACTCGTCTACTTTGAGTAATCTTATCCGTCTAGAAATATATATTAAAATATGCAGTTTATAATATTAAAGGGACTGTAAGCGTTATCACATGCAAAGATGTCAATGCCTAATTTACAACGATTTCCTTCAAACCTTTGACTGATTATTGAGGCAAGTGTAAATCTTTAAAAATAGCATGAGAATTGCCGTAATACGCTGGAGTACATAGTGAACTCAAAAACCGCTGACGTTAGATGTATATCGCAAAAATACCGAATAATCGTTGCCCAAAGGGTATTATTGAAAATCGAACACGCCACTCTGCAAATAGACGTGTTAATTGCATAAAAGGAGTGACCAGCAATGTTTGGTAGTTGAACTGAGATTGCAGTATTATTGAAAAATATTTTAGGATTCATTTGAGACCTATCAATATTTAAAACCTTTATTGATTGTCCATTTTGGAGGGATGATTTTGAGAATTGGTTTTATAAAAATTATTCAATGTAACAAAATTTCTACAGTAAAATAATTAGATGTTTTGAAACATATTTCTAATTAGAAATTTGACAATAAATCAATGTTAGAATCAATTGTTTCTTTTTCATCAATATATTGATTTTCTTATTTTTATGAATTTGTTATAAATTTCTTCAAATTCTTTAAATGTCGTCTTTTCATTAAAAATTCCAGGAAATCTACAGAGAAATGGTTTTGAAAATTGAGACATTACAGAAACCAATAACTGAATAAGATTACTTATTTTCGATGATAAGAGTTAATTTTTATTTTCTAAACCTGTTTCTAAACAACTCATTAGTTTATCGTAGAAATTTTTGTTACATTTTTCGTGGTCGTCATTGAATAATAATCAAAAAAAACCGATTCTCAAAATCATCCCTCCAGAATGAACAATCTATGAGGATTTTAAAGATTGAATTCGCGCTCTTGCTGAACAAATATGCATCGTAAAAACGCCTGAAAGGTCTCAAATAAATCCTAAAAAAAGGTCTCAATAATACTGCAATCTAAGTTTAACCACCATACAGTGCCAGTCACTCCCTTTAATGGTGTTTCAACCCCCCAAGAATGCCAAGGGTGCCTCCCTTGATATTAAAATAATGTTGAAAATCCAATAGGATTCACTCATTTACTTGATGTCATCACATGATTAAAAAAACGTTTATTTGATAGTGTTCATGACTATAACGTAAATAGATATTTATTACAATATTTATTTATTTTTAAAATGTCTTATTTTTTTTTATATTTTTCAATGAAAAAAGCTGCTTACTGGACTGGTTTGCAGATCCTTTTTCGTTCCTACCAACACAATCTGGGAAAATGTGGATTTTTTAATGGAAATTTTCAGCCTTTTTGATTTTCTAAACATGAACATTGAATATTGAAACAGACAGATCTAATTCTAACAAATTCTAAATATGTACAGTGATAACCAGAAAACTTTGAAATAAGAAGACGACTTTACTCATTACTAGACACTTATTAAATCAAATATTAAGCAAAATGGGTCTGTTTACACTCNATATGTAGTGGAAACTATGTTTATTAGTCTCGGAACAGAACTAAATTTTTCTTTTTAAAATACCTGAACACAACCATAGCAACATGAGTCCCTGGATACACAATCTTTCTAATCTAAAACAAATCATATAAAATAAAATCATCTGTTAAAAATAATTTAAACAATTTCTTTAAAAAGATTAAAATTACATACAAAAAATGAGTGACGGAGTTAATTCTCTAAAAACTGAGTGACGGAGTTAATGCTGTAAAAAATGAGTGACAAAGTTAATCCTGTAAAAACTGAGTGACGGAGTTAATGCTGTAAAAAATGAGTGACAGAGTTAATCCTATAAAAACTGAGTGACGGAGTTAATGCTCTAAAAACTGAGTGACGGAGTTAATGCTGTAAAAACTGAGTGACGGAGTGAATGCTGTAAAAACTGAGTGACAGAGTTAATGCTGTAAAAAATGAGTGACAGAGTTAATCCTGTATAAAAGCGAGAAAAAAATTCCGAAATACTAAATTTGCTGTTAATTTACTTTTGTATAAAATCACGAGTTATTTTTAGAGAAACAATTTGAAAAATCCGTTGCCCTTGCTCAGACAAAGGTTGAAAATGGTTGACATAGCTCTTTAAATTGAGGGATTACTTTAACTACTATAGTCCCTTTACTCCAAATAAAATGAAATGATTAAATCTGATATTTTCTTGTTCACCTGGTCAAAGTGTTCTTGTCCTGCTGTGTCCCAGATGGCCAGCTGAACACTAAATAATGAATATAATCCTAGATTCTATTTTATTTGAATGTTTAAGGCTCGGGAATAATTTTTGTTCAAAAACTACGCCGGAAAAAAAGTGTTGACAAATATTGACACAAGTTCTAGCAAACATCTTTCAATGGCTTTAAAATTTTGTAAATAAAAAAAATTAAGTTCTTAAAATTATAAAGTTGGAAAGCATTAAGAAGTTTGAGAGTTTTCACGCCGGTTTTAAGTGTTTAAGAAAAAACAACTTAACAAGGGGAATTTAACCCCCTCCCCCTTAAACGGAATAGGGATGATTAATATATATTCGAGAAGCTTTAACAAATAATCTTCATATTCTATATGATTTTTTTATTTTATAAACTCAACAGAAAAATTCTGAGAAGACGACATGATTGAAACTAGTTTAAAATGTCGTCTTCGATAATCTGAGGATGAAAGAAATGATAATCAAGGTGCATCTTACTCTTGATTTCCAACCAGTTTTGGCACAAAGAAGTTCTCAATAACTGTTGGTATATGGTTAGCAGGAAATCCGTCACCCTGAACAGTTAATTCAATCTTAAAAATACATAAGTTAAAACATACTTCGAAATGGTTTTACAAATTCGTTTGTAAACTTTTTCAGATTTAAACTGAGTTATCTACAAAGGATACGACTTCAGAGTTCAGAGACGACTTTTTTACATTCATGGTTCATGCAGTTTCTAAATGTAATCAAACCAAATTATTTCGTTTTATTTTAAAAGTTTTTGATCCTCATTAAAGTCTGATAAATTTATTGGTAAACTTGTCAACATTATCTGCTGCAAGAAAAAGATACAGTTTTGCAGATATTTCAGCAAAAATATGATAATATTGTACACACCTTGTATACGGCAGCCAAACTTGTCTACTCACACAAACAATTATAGATAATACATTATACAGATAGGACAAGGGGAGGTCACAGAAAATACAGATAGGACTAGGGGTAGTCACAGATAATACAGATAGGACTAGGGGAGGTCACAGATAATACAGAGAGGACCAGATATAGTCACAGATAGTACAGATAGGACTAGGGGAAGTCACAGATAATAAAGATAGGATTAGAAATAGTCACAGTTAATACAGTTAGGACTAGGGGTAGTCACAGATAATACAGATAGGATTAGGGGTAGTCACAGATAATACAGATAGGAATAGGGTAAATCACAAATAATACAGATAGGATTAGGGGTAGTCACAGATAATACAGATAGGACTAGAGGTAGTCACAGATAATGCAGATAGGATTAGGGGTAGTCACAGATAATACAGATAGGACTAGGGGAAGTCACAGATAATACAGATAGGACTAGAGATAGTCACAGATAATACAGATCCATCAAACAGGACTATAACTAATTTTAGATCCATCAGATAGACTTTGTAAAAA
>NW_019397757.1:154698-164441 GCF_000591075.1 Eurytemora carolleeae | reverse complement strand
CCCCCCCCCCCCGCTACAATTGTGTGGATGATGTATGAAATGTCGATTTCAATATGTCCTAAATACATTATAAAAAATAAACATCAATGGATAATAATGAGACGGGAAGGAAACCCCGTCCTAAGCCCTGATTGGCTGGAAGGTGTGAAATCTCACACTCTCTGGGGTAATCCCTGTCTTCTCATTGGTCGACAGACGGACCTTTCACACCTTCAGGAGGATCACGTGATCACAGATTAATAAACCCAAGCGCTAGTTTACGCTTTAGATAAATACAGGGTTAGCCAACACTGTTAAAAACTACTCAAACGCACAATGCAAAATATGAGTAGCTATGTACAGTGATAACCAGAAAATTCTGGAATAGGAAGTCGACTTTTAGACTCTTGAGTTATTTCTTTTATTGCACAACAAATATTATGCGTAATTGAATGAAATCGATAAATATCAATTTAATTCATGACATTTGTTGATTCTGTTGTTCAGTGCCCAGATTTGGTCGTATTCTACAGGGGCTGATACAGGATTTAAGTGAGGGGGGGGGCAATATTTTTTAGGAACAAAAAATGAATAATTAGGAACAAAAAATCGTGCCGCATGGTGAAAATTTTTTTGACTNATCAAAGATAATATATATATAGATATGCAGGCAGGTAGAAACCTCCTTCCTAAATTGCTTGTAGCAGACAACTAATTTTTGAACCTCTGAGAAAATGTGCAAGGAGAGACATCTATAGCAAATTGATTACTTTCTATATTCCTTTCTCCCCTTGCTGCTATCTGTAGGAAATACGCATTTGTGTTATATAAACATACAGTACGCGTATTGCATCCTGTATAGTTTAAGTGTTGCTATCTGGACCTGTTTGACCAATAAAATTAAATTTCTAGGTAACACAAACATTTAGTACGCGTTTTTTTTTATGATATGATCAGTTGTACTTAGTAAAGATATAGTAGACAAACAGAAATATTGACAAACCTTTGGAAATTATTTTATAGTTGTTAAATAAGTGATCTATTTAATCTTATGGTTTTAATGAGATATTTAAATAAAATTAGATTTTTTAATTGGTACCAAAATATGCAATTAAGATCTCTGCCGAATTTTCAAAAACTAAATTTTTATTCATGAAAACTGAAAATGTGCAAATTCTTTTTAGAGGCATTTGTGCAAAAAAAACTATGCAAAATTTCGTTGCAAAAATTGTGCAATCGGCTTTCTTTTGTTCCAGGATTTCCAGTTCAACTTGCTCATTGCTCATTGCTCTAGTCAAATTCCTACCTCAGTTTTATTTGCATTGATTAAATTGTTTCATTAAGTACAATATGCAGTATATATTGTTGATACTATANTCCGTTAACGGCATTTTCCGTTTCTTTTAATTATCGTTATTTAACTATCTCAATTTTATTGACAGTGTTAACGGACAATTTTCAACAATTGTTAACGATTCTAGCTGTTAATGGTACTGTTATTACAAAAATAACGGCGTTAATGGAACAAATTTCGTTAATGGTTAAAAAAATCGTTAATAGCACAGCCATTAACAGTATATTACAGTATTAACGGCGTTAACGGAAAAAAATCTCCGTTAACGGCACAGTTAATTTTTTTCTTCAAAAACGGTTAATCCGTTTCGTTATTGATTTAATTAACGGTTTTTGCCTTTAGTTAACGGACTCTTCCGTTAATTTTCGAAAACCTCCGTTTCGTTAACGGAATTTCGTCCAGCCCTAGTTAGAGGGTGTTATGAATATAAGGAAACAGACAGTGTAAATTCCGTAAAATCGTCTCTGAAGTCTCATTCTTTCTCGGTAACTCTGTATCTTTACAATATGATGGCGTAAACCTTTGCAATTTTAAACTAAAAGAATTCATAGTTTGAATATCACAGGTCTTTGATATTAGGTTTCAAAGATATAGGGATTGAAAAAATCCGACTTTGTTGTAAAACAGAAAATAAAAAATATTAGATCTTTATGTTTAGTTAGTTTAGTGTTTAGTTAGTTTAGTGTTTAGTTAGTTTAGTGTTTAGTTAGTTTAGTGTTTAGTTAGTTTAGTGTGTCCCAGGGTTGCAAAGCAATATATTAAGTATGAGCAGATGCTAAACAAACGTTTTTTCTACTTTATCAGATAATAGGAGCAAAGAATGGGAGCTGTTAAAATTAAAAAAGATTAAACTAAATATTTGAAATAATAAACAGTAAAAAGACCCGCTGCAATTTCCAATTAGGGGCGTTTAGATCTCCCGCACTGATATAATTGAATAATAATGGGGCGTAATTTATCTAATAAAAATATACGATAATAATTATAATTAAAATAATATAACACTTGTTGTTGAGAGCTTGCTTTGTTCAATATTTTCTTATTTTTTTAGAGTTCTATTGTTTAAATATCTATTCAGTTCAGATAAATTTTTGTATTTCTGTTTTAATATCTGTTGTAATATCTGTTTTTAAATCTATTTGAATATCTGTAATCTGAATATTAGTTTGAATATCTAAATATATCTGTTTTAATATCTGTAATCTGAATATTAGTTTGAATATCTAAATATATCTGTTTGAATATCTGTAATCTGAATATTAGTTTGAATATCTAAATATATCCGTTTGAATATCTGTAATCTGAATATTAGTTTGCATATCTGAATATATATGTTTGAATATCTGAATATATCTGTTTGAATATCTGAATATATCTGTTTGAATATCTGAATATCTGCTTGAATATCTGTTTGAAAATGATTCTAAATATCTGTTTATGAAAATGAAAAGAATGAATATGGGAAATAAAGTTGTCAGTTTTCTCAAATATGCTTTAGATCTCTCCGAGTTTATCTGACATGTATTGATAATAATATACTTTCTTAGGAAATTGTAGAAAACTTTCCCAGGGTCAATTCATATATTTTTGAAAAATTGGATATAAAAAGGCAAGATTTTTTAATGTTTTTTTGCGTTTTCCCCGAAATTCATTTTTCCCCAATTTAAACATTTAATCAAGAGAAGCTATGATACAAAATATGAAATAGCATCAGAGCTCTCACCTTGACCGATCCTTGTTATCTCTGAGCTTGGTTTATTAGACGGAGATGAGAATACAAAATATTGAAATAATTAGTTCTAAAATCCGTTTTGATGATTTAACATCAACTAAACTATATCAAGAAGAAAGCAGGTTGGCGTTTATATTCCTTCAAAACTAATAAAAGTAAAACCATAAACTTGGTAATTATGCTACATGACTTTATTTAATTAACTCCTGCAGTACTCTTTCCTTCCTTCTTCTGTGGCCGGCCTTTTCCTCTACTTTTCTCCCGCCAACCTTTCTTACACATTTTTACTCCTTTCTTCCTCTTTTGCTTCTCTTTCATCTTTCATTTCTCCTTGTTTCTGTTCTCCGCACCCCTTCTTATTTCTCCTTGTTCCTATTCTCCACACACCTTGTTATTTCTCCTTGTTCCTGTTCTCCGCACTCCTTCTTTTTTCAACAATCACCTTTCTTTTACTTCCTTCCATCCTTATTCATTCCTCCTTCCCTCATACAAGATCATTTCTATCTTCTCATTCTTTCCTTTTTTCCGCCTTCCTTTCACCATACTTTCTTCTTAGTTTCCTTTATCTCTTCTTAGTTTTCTTTCTCTCTTCTTAGTTTCCTTTTTTCTTCTTGGTTTCCTTTCTTTTTTCTTAGTTTCCTCTCTTTCTTCTTAGTTTCCTTTCTTTCTTCTTAGTTTCCTTTCTTTCTTTTTAGTTTCCTTTCTTTCCTCTTAGTTTCCTTTCTTTCTTCTTAGTTTCCCTTCTTATTTCTTAGTTTCCCTTCTTATTTCTTAGTTTCCATTCTTTCTTATTATTTTCCTTTCTTCTTAGTTTCCTTTCTTTCTACTTAGTTTCCTTTCTTTCTTCTTATTTTCAGCTTTCTGTCTACTAAGTTTTCTTTCTTTCTTCTTATTTTCCTTTCTTTTTTCTTAGTTTCCTTTCTTATTTCTTAGTTTCCTTTCTTTCTATTTAGTTTCCTTTCTTTCTTCTTATTTTACTTTCTTCTTAGTTTCCTTTCTTTCCACTTAGTTTCCTTTCTTTCTTCTTATTTTCAGCTTTCTTTCTACTTAATTTCCTTTCTTCCTTCTTATTTTACTTTCTTCTTAGTTTCCTTTCTTTCTTCTTATTTTCCTTTCTTCTTAGTTTCCTTTTCTTTCTTCTTATTTTCCCATCTTTCTTCTTAGTTTCCTGTCTTTTTTCTCCCTCCCTCATCCTTTCCCTTTTCCTTCCTTTATGATTTGGGGTTTAGTCTTCATCCATTATTTCTCATTTATTTATATTTTCTCCTTCCTCCGTCGCCTTTTTCTTCTTTCCCATTTCTGTCTCCGTTCTATTTCCTTTCTCCCTTCTTTTTTCTCATTATTTCGCCTTTCTCATCCCGGCCCTCCGTCCTCCTTACTCATTTCTCTTTCCTTTCTCCTTTCTTTATATTTCATTTTAATTTTCTCTATCCTTTCCTCATTCTTCCTTTCTAAATTATGCCTTCCCCCTAATACTTCTCCTTCTTTGTTCTTTAATAGACAATTCTGAAGTCGCAATGCCTCACCAACTCACTTATACTTTGTTAGCTCTAGGTACAACTTTTCAAAACTGTAACGCACTTCTAGAATAAGTTTACAATGAGTTATTGGAAAAATACTCCTCGGATTTTGGTTTACAGTGTGTTTCTTTATATGTGTTGTGTGTGTGGTCTGCTTTGTATCGTGTTCAAGTATAAAGGTTGGTGTAAAAATGACGGGTTATTACAGCAAAATATGAAGACACCGCTCTGTAATTTTACCAGCTTAACCTTACATTTAACCAAAACATTAACAAAACTCAATATAGATTTATCTATGTATCTATGCATGTGTTCTAATTTGTTCTGATATTCCGTTTGATAAGAACACTTCAGTTTGCAGATGGTAAACGTGGTGGAAATCTATCTGTCTACTTATCCAGGGGCTCACACATAAAGAGGGGCAATATACCCCCTCCCCCCATACATTTACATTTAATCCTTAAAGAGCTTTAAACCCCGTATATTTACAATGTATTGAACAAATTTCCCCCGGATAAAATACCCTTGGCGTCCCTGTTTCTATCTATCTATCTATATTTCTAAAAAATATTATAAATCAGTCTAAATTTTTATCAGTTTGTCTATCTCTGTATCCATAGATCTATTCCACTTATCTAACCCAACAACACTATTAATTATAAAACAGCGAATACTACGTTGAAAAAATATAATAAATATATTTTAAAACCTGCACATAGAGGCCTATAGTTAAACTGAGGAGGCCTATTTAGGACGTATAACAAAACAAATACACATTTAAACATTCATACATTGAGCTTTATACAGGGTGTCCCACATCATATTAGACCGTCAACGGCTTTAAATTGCGATTTTCGGTACTATTAAGAAAATTTAATTAGAATGAATCATTTTGAAAAATAACATAAGGCTTATATAAGAATTATCTTGCGAAAGTATTTCGAGTATTACGAGTTTATTGGAGATAATCTTATATGATATGGGACGCTTTCTATCATTGATATTTTCAAAAATGCACCAGTGTTCAAACAGAAAAATCAGCAAAGTAAATAAGCAACTTGAAGAAGAGCTTTTAAACGATAATTTTGTTAAAAGAAAGGAGGCATATAGCGCCCTGCAAGCCTAGTGTAATATATTGATTTTAAGTTTCAGAATATTGACAAAAAAAACTAAATAAGAATAGCATGAGTGCGTAATACTAGAGAAGGGGAAGGGGAGGTAGTAAATAACTCGGTATAATCATGTTATATAGGGCAAATTTTATTAGTTTAACTTTTATACCTTTATATTATTAAGGCCAGCAGATTTAGCTTTATTATACTACAATACAAGCAAACTACAAGAATGAGAAAAAATCGTTAAATTCGTAGCCATAAGTTTAAGTTTCGTTGAAGTTTGTGATTTTTCAAAATTGAAAAAAAAGATACAGCGTAATATAAGATAACTTATGGTCCACGAAGAAAAAATTCAAAAATAGATTTTAAAAATCCTAATTTCTGGATCAAGAACAAAAAAAATAAATAGACATTAAAAAAATGCAGATTTGTTTTTTTCCATTGATTGATTGATTGATTGATTGATTGATTGATTGATTGATTTAATACTTAAACAGTCTTTTCAACTGTGATTAATATCTTATCCATAAAAGTCAATTGAATTGAAAAAGTGCAATTAATAAAAAATAATCCTAATGTGTAAAATCGAAAGCAGTGCATCTAGTTTAATTTGCGAATCATGCTGAGACAAACAAAGGGTAGTAAAATGATTTATAATTGTTTATTGAATGTTAAATGCTTTTTTTGCCGTAAAAAACTTTTAATTGACAATTGGTTGAAGTGACACGTTTATTTCTATTTAATTTAAATTATAAATTTTAGAAAAAAATCAAAACTGGAAATTACAGCTAGTCATGGTTCAGTGAACCCCGTAAAATTGGGAAATAGAAAGACGACCTTATAGGACGAGTTTGTTGTTTCACCAGTATCTTGAAAATCAACTTGTTCAGTGAAATGTGTCTGTGCACACTGCACAATTACCGTGAATTGATCGTGTATATTTAAAATTATAGCTTGGGGTCATCACTCGTCTTTATATTTCACAGTTTTATGCGTGTTAATGCATGAGAACTGAAAGGGGTTAATTAAATCTGAAAAGAAAAGCAAACACTTGCCAAAAACTCGAATTTCTGATCCTAATATATTTGCAACCTGATGATGATGTAAACCTTTGATAGTTATGCACTATAAATGAAGGCAAATGTTCAGTTTAATTCAACAATATTATCTTATTTAATATTTATTTCAAGCTTAGAGTATTTCAGGATTCGTAGTTGGAAACATTAATTACTTTCATTTTCGTGTTTCTATAAAAAGTGAGTTGCGCCCTTCTGCTGCAGAGAAAATGCAGGAAATTGTCAGATTGCAACAATAACATTCTAATTGATAATCAGACAGAGGTTTAAAGGGAATCATTTTCTATCAGACAAACCAGTTTTTAAATGGAGGGTCACTTGAAATTACGCTTACAGTCCCTTTAAAAAGAAATTTAATACTTACAACTGATATTTCAGATGTGTTTTTGACGTGAATGACATCATTGGGCGGACTCGGCTGTNAACAAACTCACTTTCATAACTCACAAAATAAATCACTGGATGTAAAAATTGTTTTATTAAGACTAAATTAACTGCAATATTATTTCTAGAATATTAGTTTTCCTTTCCTATGCAATATATGTTAAATAAGAGAATAAAGTTTATTTAACTGAGAACAAAATAATATTAATATTTTGATTTGTCAATGCTGAAATGATTTTTGATTTAAAAAAGAACAGTTTGTTTTTATTTTCTATTTTGTTTATATTTTAACGTGTCAAAAAATCTAGTTTTTTTACGTAAGTGCCTGAATGCTTGAAAATTTACATTATTGATATGAATTCGAGTAATTGTCTCGATACTATAGATATGTTCCAAAAACGGTACATGAGCTGAAATCCGGTAATATATTCGCTTTGAAAAGATAACGTTGCAGACTTTGGCCCATTTCTAACACTCAATGTTAGAAATGGGCCGAGTATTAGATTTGGAACTAATTTCCTCTGTATTTAGCAATTATCTTTCTATTTTTTTTATTCTTGATTTAAAGTATAGTTCGTGCATACCAATAAACGTGCTGTTATAAAAACCCTTAAAAAAAGTTATTAAAGGGATTGTAAGCTTTATTTTAAGTGGCTCTCTCTGCAAAGATGTAAATTTCCGATTCACAACGATCTAAGTAAGTATTTATTAAATATCACTGTTTATAACTTTAAAATTCGATTGTATAGTTGCTCTACAAAAACGACTGGCGCATTTCCACTGCAGGAAAACATATACGAATTATCACAATTAAACACTTTTATGCCTAGAAAAACGACAAATGAAAGTAATTGGGTTTGATAATATAAATATCAATATATATAAATATAAATATAAATATAAAGTCCGTTTAGTTTATTTAATTTTTTCCTGTCAACTTTTGAACCTTCCCAAAATTATAACTAAACATTGAGACTTCTCTTGTATGTTTGGTGTTCTGCTTTTTAATCAATTTCAGACTTTTGAAAATTTACAAATAAATATTGAAGAAAAACTCCTTAAAAAAGTAAGAGCTATCAATCAATTTATACATTACACATAAAGCCATAAAATCCACAAAATAAACATTTTTTTAATGCTTAACTTCTGTAGAATAAAAGAGTTGATAAGACACCACAAACTATGTAATTGAATTAGTGATAATCGAAATTTACATAATTTATCATAAAATAAATTCATCAAATAATTCTAAAAATGATTATCAGAGTTTCATTAATAGTTTTTACACTTGAGAAACTACAATTGTCTTGATTAAAACTGCTTCTGACGGCTCTAAACACGCAATTTATAGATTTTAGGGGGATATAAAAATTAAATTCATAAAATAAAAAATCTGCAACTTTCCGAAAAGCGCCCGGTAAATAAAAAAGAATAGACATTAAATATCCTTAATTTTATAAAAACACCCTGTTAATTAATACACACTGTTAGACACTAGAAATTAATTGTTTTAGAGTTCAATGATCCTTGTCCATTTTCATAATATAAAATCAAGTTTACTAATCTACCAATCTACCAATTTAATAATCTATCATCTACCAATCTACAAATCTACCAATCTAATAGTCTAAAAATCTACCAATGTAACAATCAACCAATCAACCAATTTACAAATTTACTATTCTACAATCTACCAATCTAGCAATCAATAAATTCTTTAATCTACGAATCTATCAATCTATTAAACTACCAATTTATCTACCAATCTACTAATTTACCAATCTGCCTACCTATAAATCTACTTATCTATAAATATATCATCCTACAAAGTCTATCAATCTATCAATGTATCAATCTACCAATCTAAGCATTACCAACTGTTCCAATAACGCAATCCATCAATCTATTAAGTTACCAATCTACCAATCTACCATCCACCAATCCACCAATTTGCAAATCTACAGTGATATATCTACAAAAACTATCTTTCTAACTTTCTTTCAAAAGCTGCGTGTAGCGGGGTGTGTATTGTGGTTTGTACTCTAGTGTTAGATTGCATGATACTGGAATATAATTAGTCCACGAATATTCAGGATATATTCAATTATTCTGGATATATTCAATTATTCTGGATATATTTAATTATTCTGCATATATTCAATTATTCTGGAAATATTTAATTATTCTGGGTATATTTAATTATTCTGAATATATTCAATTATTCTGGATATATTTAATTATTCTGGATATATTCAATTATTCTGGATAAATTTAATTACTCTGCATATATTTAATTATTCTGGATATATTTATTTATTCTGCATATATTCAATTATTCTGGATATATTTAATTATTCTGGATATATTTAATTACTCTGGATATTTTATTATTCTGGATATATTTAATTATTCTGGATATATTTAATTACTCTGGATATTTAATTATTCTGGATATATTCAATTATGCTGGATATATTTAATTATTCTGGATATATTCAATTATTCTGGATATATTTAATTATTCTGGATATATTTAATTATTCTGGATATATTTAATTATTCTGGATATATTTAATTATTCTG
>NW_019397757.1:121652-153610 GCF_000591075.1 Eurytemora carolleeae | reverse complement strand
CTGTATCCCTGTATCCCTGTATCCCTGTATCCCTGTATCCCTGTATCCCTGTATCCCTGTATCCCTGTATCCCTGTATCCATGTATCCATGTATCCATGTATCCCTGTATACCTGTATCCATGTATCCCTGTATTCCTTTACCCCTGTATACCTTGAAAACCGGATTTTAAAACAATTTTAGTAATAATTGAAGACAATCCGAAGAAAGCATCGCCGCAGAATTTCTTCTGAAATTTTAGTAGCTTAAGACTTCCACTTCCTGTACATCCTTGAAATCATCTCTGGATTGTTCGGCTGCAGATTGACCCATCCAACATCTCAAAACAAAAACCCTCCGGAGACTAACTATTTTATTAATAAAAGGCTTATTGGTTCCTCATATCATCTTGAAAGTTCTTCGATTAATACCTAGAATACTAGAAGTTTAAAATTTGGCCAAAATTATTTTTTATTTCCGCGGAAATTTCTGCTTATGTAGATATCAAGATAAAAGAAATCAAGTTTATGCTAATACAAGCTGCTGAAGGAAGAGTTGAAATGGAAAAATAAAGAGCTGAGGGAAAAGATATAATCAACGATAACCTTGAACCCCAGTATAAAACTATGAGCAGTCTAACTGAAGAAATTAAGACCACTGCAGATGTGCAGTGTGCACGTGCTAACATCACCTAAACTTATAAGTGAGTTTGTGAGGTTAAATCAAAGACAATGGCTTAAGGACCAGGTAGACTTGATCACAAAGTTGACCTCACTGGTTGATTCCAGGGCCTGGTAAAGAAATGAAGATCAAGATGTCCCAAGTAAAAGATCTAAAGCATCAAAAGGAGAATTTGGCAAAACAAAACGAGCCATTGCACGTGGATTTAACGGTTCTGTCAATATTCCAGAAAACTGTGACTTTCGATNTTTGAACATCTATACATATCATTTTAGCCTTTTTTTCTGAAATACTTTTTTGTCGGTATATACATTTCGAATGAAAAAGTATAAAATAAACAAATCCGTAAGTTTAAAGATTGTTGAATTGTTTGTCGTTTCCCTAGGTTATAGTTAATAATATACATTATACATAAATACATAGTTAGATCAAAATAGAAAGATCGAAATGTAGATAGCTGGTAATACAAATAGATTAGATAGATATAAGATCGAACAGACGAACAACTCAGAAAATATATCTTTTCATAGGTAAATGGAAAAAAAATTATCCATAGATACGCATGTTGTTTGATAAATAGATAAATAGATTGATAAATACAGATATAGTTTGATAAATAGAAGAATAGATAGATAAATACACATGTTGTTTGATAAATAGATAAATAGATAGATAAATTCACGTAGTTTGATAAATAGATAAATAGATAGATACTACTACATGTAGTTTGATAAATAAATAAATAGATAGATAAATACATGAAGTTTAATAGATAGATACACATGTAGTTCGAAAAAAAAATGAATAGATAGATGGATCAATAGATAGATGATCGAATAGACGGACAACTTAAAAATATATTTATACGTAGGGATAGCACGAGCAGCCGTATTACATTTGAATTTCCGAGCCGGGTCAACCTTTCCGGTCCCAGTTTGTACTGTACCGTACGGAAATTGGCTTAATTAAGCAGACAATCAACAGGACTAGCCGGTGCACCAATGTTGACGTGGTCAGACTTTATGCTTCATATAGGTTGAATTTACTTTTACTAAAGGGGCAGAGGTGATTGGTAGCAAAACAAAAAAAAAGATAGATCGATATATAGACGTTCACATGTAGATTGTTAAATATAAGATAACTAATTCTTATAGATAAATAGATAGATTAAGAAATATATATAAAGTTGAGAGTTATATAGATTGATAGATAAATTCATAGATATATAGAAATCTAGCTAGAAAGCTAGATAAATAGATAGTCAGATATATAAATAGATAGTTATAAATCTAGTTCGATTGATAAATAGTGAGAAATTTAGTTAAATAGATAGATAGTTAGAAAGATAGATAGATAGATAGATAGTTAGATAGTTAGATAGTTAGATAGTTAGGTAGTTAAATATTTAGATAGATATTTAGATAGTTAGGTTGATAGATAGATAGTTAAATATATTTATAGTTAGATAAATAGATAGTTAGATAGATATATAGTTAGAATAGATAGATATATAGATAGATAGATAGTTAGACAGATAGATAGATATTTAGATAGATACATAGATAGATAGATAGATAGATAGATAGATATATTTAGATAGATAGATAGATAAATAGATAGATAGATAGATAGATATTTAGATAGATAGTTAGTCTGACAGGAAGATATATGTGTCGTAAAAGATTTGAATAAGGGAAGTGCTTGTCTATTAATTCTTCTTAATTATTTATTTGTCTCAACATTAACAGTGCTTAATGGTTCATGTGGGAACATAGGGATATATTATACAGCTACTTATTTGTACATATTAATACTTAGTAGTACATAATAATACTTAGTTGTACATAATAATACTTAGTTGTACATAATAATACTTAGTTGTATATAATAATACTTAGTTGTACATAATAATACTTAGTTGTATATAATAATACTTATTTGTACATAATAATTCTTAGTTGTACATGATATATACATAGTTTATATTTAATTGTACATAAAAATACTTAGCTGTACGTATACATATTACATAGTATTACCGCACAGGTCTGCAGCTTCAGTAAATCTAAATCATACGTGTTTGTGTAAACAATAATACTTAGTTGTGCAAAATATATATTAAGTCGTACATTAAAATACTATATATATAATATGTACTATGCTTTACATCATAATATATAATTAACTGTACATAAGGTATATTTAGTTGTAATTAAGTAATAATGCTTAATATATACTAAGTTGTACATTATAATACGTGTACATAATAAATCTGTTCACTGTTTTATTTTGTAAATACTACACGCGGCATCAACGTAACTTATAGTATACTATAAGTTACGTTCTAAAACTGTCTCATGACAAGTTTATTCGTTAATCAATCAATCAATCAGTTCTATATAACGCTGGTAATTTTAGCATCCAACCAAAAATGTTTTTCAGTATACAATATACATTCCTTTATTGATATTTTCTAAATTATTTTTTTATAATCTATATTTTTTTTACTTTTGACGGGCTATTTATTAGTTTAATAACGATTTCCTTTATGGATTTAAACTAAGGGCTAGCCCAAATCTTGTTTGCATTTTTCCCAACGATGTTATAGTGTACAGAGTGA
This sequence comes from Eurytemora carolleeae, assembly GCF_000591075.1. Taxonomy (NCBI): domain Eukaryota; kingdom Metazoa; phylum Arthropoda; class Copepoda; order Calanoida; family Temoridae; genus Eurytemora; species Eurytemora carolleeae. The sequence continues at coordinate 150,331 of NW_019397757.1, read as the reverse complement.
TGATGTACGATAATCCTTTACTAATTGTATAGGCTATCAACCATACCGAGAACGTACTGCATATTTGTTTATTATACGTTGATTCTGGCCTAAACTATAGTATATCAATATTAGTAAACAGTTGTACAGTACAGCTAACATCGTGGTTTTTTCCCGATAAATAATAAAATACGTGGTTCATTTTATCACCGAGGAAAGTGACAAAAACAGTAATTATTCTCTCAAAATATTCCCGTAGTTAAGACATCATTAACAATTAGTAATATTCCCATTTTTAAAAATCCCCTTCCCGGCCCTTATATAGGGGGTCCCATCAGCCTATTTCATATTAATGTACACTTATCATGGTTTTAAAAAGTAAAGACAGTGTTTAATTAAATTCTATTATTTAAACAAGACTGCTTAAACGGCTTGTCTACCTCCTGCCCTCTATGATCTTTCATGTAAAATACTAAAGCCTACAGGCACTAAACTCAACACCAGCGGCGTTATTTCCCCGACCCGGTCCGCCTGCCTGCCGCCAGGCAGTTTAGGTCGTTACGCGTCAGTACGGACCTGTACGTGGTAGTGGCGGCAGGCAGAGCTACTAGTGTCCAAATGGTCACAACGCCCGTGGAAGTGGTGAAACGTCGCCTCTCTTTTACTCCACATGCACTCTTCTATATTCCTTAATTTAAAGTTAAAACCAGTTTCTCAACAACCCTTGCCGTCTCCACACACCCGGCCTAGTATATATATTTATATATATAATAAATATATATTTAGAAAAGTAAAATCAAATAAGTTAAATGAGTTTGTCTAGTTCAAAGAATGTCTTCAGTCTGTGAAACAATGTCCTATCCACCCCCTCCTCTCCTACCTAGGCCGGACTATTTGCCACATTTTCATCCGGGTGGTCTACCAACCTTTCCCGGATTAGGACCTACCAATAGCTTCTCAACCCCATCCGGATATCCGGGTGTATATCCGGGTTTACCCGGATTTCCTTTTGGAGCTCTTCGTCCGCCCCCACCAGAGGACGATAATGTCCAGGACGATCCTAAAGTTACTCTTGAGCATAAAGAACTCTGGGAGCAGTTTCATAAACATGGAACTGAGATGGTTATCACTAAATCTGGAAGGTAATTTTCAATCTTTAAAAAGAACCAATTTCAAACATAACATTTTTTTATTTGTAAAATGATTGTTCACCAAGTTTACTGAATACCTTGATTTTTAGAATTAATGCAATACAACTAAGCCAATCTTATATATTTCTAAAAGATGTTCTTGAAGGGCAGAATGGTCAAAACTATACATTTAAAGTCACGGTAAATTAGGGGTCAGTCAGTGAGCCTGAAATTTGAAACTTATTTTCATCCGTTCAATAACGATTTTTGGTATTTGCTAGGTTACACTCTTTTGATTAAATGCTCAATTATATAAAGTCTTTTACTCAATTTTTGACGGATTTTGAATAAGAAAAATATAATTAAAAACTTCGTTGTAATTAGTTTTACGTGCATTCCCAGCAAAACTGTAATTCTGGGCCTCAGGGATATCTTTCCGCGACAAGATTGAAATTTTGACTTATTAAAAATAAGTAGTTTTTCGATCAATTTTGAAATAAGAGAACAGTCCCTTTTAACAACTTTATGCTGTTAACTAACAAATTTTTCAGAAATTTTCAATGTTAATTAAAGGTAAGTAGAAACAAATGTCAAATATGATATTTTTTCGTGTCGTTTAAAAATTTATATTATCTAACCATATTATTCAATTTTCAACTATGTTCATTGTTGGAATTTGCCCAGGAACTTTTGAAACAAGGACTCGACGTATGTACTGTATTACATGAATACAGTTAGATACAAGCACTACGGACGTACGGCACAGTGCAGTATAGGAAAGTACGGTTCAGTACATGTATTGTACAAGGCAAGAAGAACATTTCTAGGAATAAATTAGCTCTCTAAACTTTCTTAAACTCCAACGTTTTGTCGAAATATTAAAAATTTAGAAATTTTAGAAATTAATTAACTTAATACTCGATTTAGGCCATTTTCTTTGGTAATCATGATCAAAATTTGCAACGTGTTAACAATTTGTTTTTAAACAGATTGATAAAAGAACTTTTAATTGTATTTGACACATTTCTAAACTTATCTTTTTTTATAAAAAAAAAAATGTTTATGAAGACAAACAATATCTATCAATTGAAATGTGAAATTAATGATTTCAAAGTTAAAATATATCAGAATTTTTTTACACTTTTAAAACGCTTTTAAAAAGTATTGCATTTCTCAACCTTAAAAAAAGTGTCTCATATAAAAAAATTGCAGTTTTCAAATTTCTATCAACATTTCTCTAATGATATTTGTTAGTTTATGTACAGTGTGAAATTAAATTTGTTATGGTTACCATGTAGGCTTTTCTACCTCTTTGGTCAGATGATAAACAATCGATGCAAATTTGTTTGCAACAAACCGAAACATTTAAAACCCAATTTTGATTTAATTACTTAATTTTACCGTTTTTTACGACTGGGCATTTACTTGTATTAAATTCAATTCATGGATTTAACGGTTCTGTTAATATTCCAGAAAGCTGTGACTTTCGATCACAATTTGACCCATTAAAAATAATTTGTTGGCCTTTTCTATTAAATACTTTTTTGTTGGCTTCAAATGAAAATGTATAACATAAACAAATCCGTAAAGTAAATAATTATTGAATTAAAGACCAAAACTCGTTTGATTACAAATAGAAGAAACCGAATGCTGCTCACTCTGGTTAGTCCGGTGTGAGTGATGATGCTATATTCATTTGTTTCTTTTCTTTAATCTGAAAGCCGGGGTAAAAAGTAGTCGTTGGTTGTCTATAAAAAATGTTCAATATTAATAAAAACATTGAAGCTGTTTTCCAAAAAAAGGATTTTTAAACAGATATTTTCTGAATCTAAATCTAAAACTTGTTTTTATACGTTTTCAAAAAGAAACTTATTTTTTTTTTCTAAGTAAATTGAATAAAAAAATAGTAAAAAATCCATACTACCCTACATATATCATCAAAATGACTTAAGTCCATTAATTTTTCCTCATAATCCTGATCTTCTTTTTCTATGTTAAAGATATTTCTACACTATTTCTATTGGTTCAGAATATACAACAAAGACATGACTGATCCCTGATTGGATCAGGCGCTAATGGACTCGGCATACAGGAGTGTGAAGGCTTCAAACTTTCATGTATATTTGATGAGTCAGGGGCAAAGAGGAAAATATCAATTAGTGTAAAAAGAGTTTGAAACTCAATCAATCAATCAAATTGCACAGCACATTGCCACTTCATGGGATCAATACACCGCGATATATAGACCGGGGGGATTCATTAGATAGGGATTAAATCCACAATAAGAAGAGTAACTAATTCCTAAAAAAAAGTTTAAGGGATTAAATTGATTAGGATTAAACCAACCAATTTGATTTAACAAGCCGTTGAATGGGATCAAAATTCTTGGATGTATGGATTATACTTTTTAAAATCTTGAATTTCCAATATTTGTAGGAAAATGAGGGTGTGAAAGGAAGGGGGATGGAATCCCAACACGCTTTTTGTTTATAATAAGATTAGTAATGGCCGGCTTTTTATCTATTTTGATTACGGAAATTTCTTATCCAAGTCGTCTTTTTGACACGAGATATGTTTAAATATTACAATATAGACCCCCCCCCCTCCTCAATTTCTTCTAGCTGACCATGAAAATAAGTTCATAAACAAAATTTGGTACCGAGCGATCAGAAATGTGATTTTTCTCATTTTTGTAAAGAATACAATGGTGAAGGTGTTTATTATTATTTTAAAGCTCTAGGTGTTTAAGAATCCTTCCTCTGAAAAGGAAATTGTGGTTTTTCTTTCACCATGGTTTAATTTTCCCATCAAGGAAATTTTTTTTTTAGTTTCTAAAATTGTTCACAATATCTAATAATCTCGAAAAAATGAAATACTACGGTTTTAAAAAGTATATCTACCCCTGAATAATAATCTATTTGGTTTGGTCGAGAAACCACTATGCTTAAATCATTAAATACGTTTAAAAACAAATATGGTTATTGTAGTCGGCGCGTTCAATTTATTCATAAATCCCACCACTTCCAGAACACAGTAATCAGTACATTTAGAAAAGCAGCTATACAGTGCTTACCAATAAACAGTGGAATGATTGTCTATGTATATCACAACAGAACTCTTATACTTTTGTCGGCTTAACATCAGGACAATTTCGTTGTTTTTTTTTGTCTTGAAAAGATGCGATTTCTCTTAATTTCCTCCATTGTCTGTGCAGAATAAAACCACATTTCACTTTTTTAGAAAACCGCAACGGAAAATAATAAATTTTCATCCATAAAACAGGAATAGGTTTGAAGGGTACCATTGAGAATTAGCCGTGTGCATTTTTAACTGAAGGTACTCTTCCTTTTATTTAGAAATGCTGTTGAGGTTTATCTTTACTTTTAATATATATATATATATAAATTAGAGTAGGAACTATTGTTGCTTTGCACCATGATAGCATCATATAAATTAGAGTGGGAACTCTTGTTGCTTTGCACCATGATAGCATCATATAAATTAGAGTGGGAACTCTTGTTGCTTTGCACCATGATAGCATCATATAAATTAGAGTGGGAACTCTTGTTGCTTTGCACCATGATAGCATCATATAAATTAGAGTGGGAACTCTTGTTGCTTTGCACCATGATAGCATCATATAAATTAGAGTGGGAACTCTTGTTGCTTTGCACCATGATAGCATCATATAAATTAGAGTGGGAACTCTTGTTGCTTTGCACCATGATAGCATCATATAAATTAGAGTGGGAACTCTTGTTGCTTTGCACCATGATAGCATCATATAAATTAGAGTGGGAACTCTTGTTGCTTTGCACCATGATAGCATCATATAAATTAGAGTGGGAACTCTTGTTGCTTTGCACCATGATAGCATCATATAAATTAGAGTGGGAACTCTTGTTGCTTTGCACCATGATAGCATCATATAAATTAGAGTGGGAACTCTTGTTGCTTTGCACCATGATAGCATCATATAAATTAGAGTGGGAACTCTTGTTGCTTTGCACCATGATAGCATCATATAAATTAGAGTGGGAACTCTTGTTGCTTTGCACCATGNCACCCCCCCCCCCTTAAACCAAATATATCGTGCCTTATCGCAATTATTCGGGTTAGATTTTAACGCTATAAATTTCACACTTCATAATGTTAATTTAAAGTTTAAAATTGATAATAAAAGTAAGTGGTGATAAAACATCTTTATCAAAATCAACTAAAACCTATAACTAATCTAAAACCATCAAAATATTTTGTTAGCTTTGATTTAATTTTCCCAGATGTGTAGGAATATTTGATTAGATAAATGTTTTTTATGCAAAAAATCATTTAAAACTATTGAAATAATTTCAAATTCCGAATTTTGTTAAAAGTTGTCGAACCCTATGATAGGTTGGTTAAAGGTGTTTTTACCAACTGTTGTGGGTTGATAGAGGCACCCTACCAGCACTAATTGAACACACGGACATATTGTTTTACAATAATATTCATCAAGCAGGGGGGGGGGGGGGGTGTGAAATATAAAATCAAGAAAATTCCTCTTTTCTAAATACAAACTGTACACTGTACAACGTAAATTGATTCCCACCCTACATTCAATAACGAAGAAATAATAATAAATGTATGTTCGGAAATAATTAAAAATATATTTGATAAAGAACATAACGGGGCATCTAGATTTTCTTGCGCGCTGACAAATATATTAGATGGAGAATCATCGCGGTTTCTTTCATTTTAATATACGCTTAAATCATTAAAATCGAAAAATTCACAAATTATTATTTATGTAACATATCTCACAAGTTGTGTTTCCCTAGTATTAAGTCTTTGCCATAAACTCTGATTTTCTAATTCCTATATCTACTTAGACCTCAGATATTTCAAACTATTTTTTAAATGCCAATTAAATATTTTTAATCTACACCTGCAGTTCTATACTTTAACAATTGTAAAAATCATTTATGCAGAAAATTCTAAATATGTTCAAATGTGAACAAAAAATTGAATACCAGAAAACGCGCCAAAACCTTGGTTTCCCGCCACACTTTTTCATCGTATAAAGTGACTAATGATAGGTGAATATTTAATGATAAAGGCGGTGTTGGATTTGTCTTCTTGACAGCTTAATGCAAAGGGGAAACAATTATCCATATTCCTGATGAGAGGGGGGGGGGGTTAAGTTCTATATTACTACTCTATTAATTACTGTCGTATATTTGTCTTGTGTTCAGCTTTCTATAATTATACAGAGTGTTGATTGCGGACATTGAAACCAATCAACCTGGAGTAAGTAGATCCTAGCTTAACATAGATATTTTAATACTGTAAACCAAGCAGCCTGATGTAAACGAGGGGAGGAGGAAGACCACATCAATCTCTAGTCCGAACCACATTCTCCTCATTTTCTCGTCCGAACCACCTCGAAATCTTCGTCCTTTCAATATTATTTTTTTTTAAGTGTCCGATCCTTGAAAATAAATACATTTTTAAAAAATATGGCGACGTTAGGGCATAGATGAAATATAAAATTTTCCCAATTAAATTTTAGATTTGTGTAAAAATGAAAATGCTCCATAATTGATGTTCTACAAAAAAGCGTCTGTATCTAGAGCCCTTTCTTTCGCGGAAAATGCCGCAAAACATCTCAAACTCGATGTAAACAACTTTTTGTAATATTCCAGCTGAATTTGGGTTAGAGATATGACTTACAATTTTTATATGATTAAATACTGTATGAATTTATAGGGTTGGGACCAATTAATTGTAGTAAATGATTTGAATAATATAAATTATACATTTTTTTTCTATAATTTTAAGCATGCGGCAGGCAGTAGTGATCTCTTAGTGGGGACAACAAATCAACCTTATTTGTAAATAAATCAGAAATCAATGATTATTTTGTATGGGTTGAAATGGAAAGATTAAAGACCATGTTCACGCCAATTCTTTGGTATAAATTTTTATTTGTGAAAGTTATCCATTTTGGAGGCAGAAGAGATTCAATTTTTAACCTAAATAATATTTGACATCATTCTCGTGGATTTGAAGACTCCAACATCTCAAAATCCTTGGAAAACTTTATTCTAGTCATGTTTTATGCCCTAACGTTGCCATATTTTTAAAAAATGTATTTATTTATTAAGGATCGGACACTTAAAAAAAAATATTGAAAGGACGAGAATTTCGAGGTGGTTCGGACGAGAAAATGAGGAGAATGTGGTTCGGACTAGAGATTGATGTGGTTGGCCTTCCTCCCCTCTGTAAACCCAACCTAAACCTAGATGTTGAATACTTAAACCAATCAACCCGGAGCAAGTGTAAACCCTAACAAAACATAGATATTTAGTACTGTAAACCGATAAACCCAAAGTAAACCCTAACAAAACATAGATAATTGGTACTGTAAACCAAACAACCCGGAGTAAACCCAACCTGAACCTAGATATTGAATACTGTAAACCAATCAACCCGGAGTAAACCCAACCTGAATCTAAATATTGGGTACTTTAAACAAATCAACCCAGAGTAAGTAAACCCTAACAAAACATAGATATTTGGTACTGTAAACCGATCAACCCGAAGTAAACCCTAACAAAACATAGATAATTAGCATTGTAAACCAATCGACTTGGAGTAAACCCAACCTGAACCTAGATATTGAATACTGTAAACCAATCAACCCGGATTAAACCCAACCTGAATCTAGATAATAATTCTATTCTTTTCTATCCTAGCGGTTTAATAATTCTATTCTATTCTATCCTAGTGGTTTAATAATCCTATTCTATTCTATCCTAGTGGTTTAATAATCCTATTCTATTCTATCCTAGTGGTTTAATAATCCTATTCTATTCTATCCTAGTGGTTTANTTGTGGGTAACCTTAATGTACATGTCAGAAACACAACGGTATTTTTTAGTCCTTTATCGGAGTGAAATACAGAATATATTGTCGGTTGTGTGTCTTCACTAGGGATAAATTCACATAGTTTCATTCTTTACTCTGCTGCAAAATTTCTCAAGTCACTTTTAGAGAGAACCACAACTGAAAATGGTTAAATTTTATAAATTTAAAATTTTTTTATTTTCAATAGATATAATTAATAATATAATTATTACGTCCATATCACATGACCAGAACTCCCACCAATGGCAGTGTAATATTATTGTCACGTGGGTCCGTCTGTATCATGTGACCAGTATACTGCACTGCCATTGGTAGGAGATCTGTTCACGTGACTCGGACTTATAAATAATATTATCAATTATATTTATTAAAAAGGAAAAATTATTAATTCAAATAATAATAGGAGCAATCCTAAGATACTTAGGTTCCTTTTGTATATCGTCGTTTTCAGATTGGTCGCGTTTTTGCTGAATATAATCTGCTTAAATCTACCATTTTATACAGAATTTTATATATATAGATTTTCATATAAATTTGACACAGTTTTATATCAATTTCTCAAGACATGAACAATAGATAGAACTTTTATGGGTTTCGATCAACTCTTAAAATTTGTAGGTTTCAGCCTATACCCCCTTTAAGTTTTCCTTTACAGTACCTTTAAAATGTGTTGAATTCGGAAAATTTCCTTCTTTTCCCAGTTTCACAAATCCGCAAGTCGCGTTTATAGATATTTAATTATAAGCTTTACAAACATAGCAATGTAATTTATCTTTAGTCAGAATAAGGTTTAAAGGGAACCATTGTGAATAAGACATGCAACTCAAAGATTATTGGAGGATTACTTGAAATACCATATTTAGTTCCTTTAGAGAAATGTTTAACTCTAGTCCAAGAAGCTGACATGTTTAATTTAGGCAGATGTTTCCTCAGATGAGATACAGATTATCTGGGTTGGATCCAGACACTAAATATATCCTGCTCCTAGATATAGTTACAGCAGACGACTGCAGATACAAGTTCCACAACAGGTTAGATCTTCTCCTACTCTATAGTCTTATACCAGATATATTGTAGGAGGCTGTTTCCAGCCTACAGGGTCAGGGTGACCGGCCTAGCACCAAGGGATAAATATATTATGCTCTGTGATATTCTACCAATAGATGATTGCAGATATAAGTTTCATAACAGGTCAGGAGGAACCAGGGATCAATAATCTTTCCAAAAATGGAACAGTTTTGGAATGATTATTCTTCATGAGTATATCCTGGATGTAACCCTGTAGATTATGAACCCGGTAAATTAGTTGTATTTTTGCTAAATATTGTCTTTTTTAACATTTTGGTCCCATACAATTTTCCCCCATTCTTCTCCTTCTCATTCCTCTCCTCCTTCTCCTCCTTCTCCTCTTCTCCTCCTTCTCCTCCATCTCCTCCATCTCCTCCATTTCATCCTTCTTTTTCTTCTCCTCCTTCCCCTCTTTCTCCTCATTCTCCTCCTTCTTCTTTTTCTCCTCCTTCTCCTCCTTTTCCCCCTTCTCCTCTTTCTCCTCCTTCTCAGCATTCTACCCCTTCTTCCTTTTCCCCTTTTCATATTTCTACCTTCTTTCTCCTTCCTTCTCCTCCCTTCTCCTCCCTTCTCCTCCCTTCTCCTCCCTTCTCCTCCCTTCTCCTCCCTTCTCCCTTCTCAACCCCTTCCCCCTCTCTAAACCCTCTTGCATCAATCAATTTAAAATTCTTGTAATTGTGAATTTTCAAATTTGAGTTTACAGATTTGCTGGAGGGTAGACCTTGATACCTTGAACTGCATGAATCTGTACTAAATATCAACCATATAGTTTCTCAGATAGATAGAAAACATAGTAAACATACAACATAGAACTATAGGAAGTAAAAAAAAAAGTTCAAGAACGTGAAAATAGAATTTAAATCTCAACTGAAAATGTAAAAAGTGCAATTAAAAAAGAATTTTCAGTATTTTGTTTGATTTAAACATGCCTGATCTTACTAATTAGTAAACGTAAATAAAAAATTAACAATTAGCAAGTAAATATGTAATTAGTACATATTTTGATTAAATAAATAATGTATTGTTCAATTAGAGGATTGCTTTGCTATTCACGATTATAAATCGATCGTCTATATTTAATTTAATTTCACCCTTTGTTGTTTGTTAAATCAATGCAAAATATTTCAGCCGATGGATAGTGGCCGGGAAGGCGGACCCCGAGATGCCGAAGAGGATGTACATCCACCCTGACAGCCCCGCCACCGGGGAGCAGTGGATGCAGAAGGTCGTCTCCTTCCATAAACTCAAGCTCACCAACAATATATCAGATAAACATGGATTGGTAAGCAAGAATTGCCTCCCCCCTCCCTTCTACCTGGCTATTTTAAAAGGTTTTTTATACGTACAAAAATCAACAAATTGTCGCATACAGAATTAAAAATTAAAATTTTTTTTCGCTCCATGGAAACCTTCCCACTCCTTAACTAAACTTACAACAGTGAATCAAATCCCAATTTGGAATAGGACGACGATATCATGGAAGTACTAATGTTTATTTGATGTTGTTAAAAACAAATAGTTTCAGTATAGACACTAATTTAGTTAAATGGGTCTGTTTCATCTGCACAATTCCTGTGTCTCATGCTCATTGGACTTTTTAAAGTTATAATTTGATTCTAAACGTCGTCTTCCTATTTCAGAGTTTTCTGAAGGTTCTGTATTATTATGCTAAAGGCTAGTTTCAGATGAAAAATGACGATAAAAGTAGAAAATGGGGTTAAAACCATTTTAAGAATATGATTATGATTAATATGGAAGATTTCTTATTTCTCAAGATTTATTTGAAAAGAATATTCAAGTTTTTGATACCCCCCCCCCCCCTTCTGTACTGTTAACTAGACCATTAATTGACAACTTGGTAGAAAAACTTATTTTACTGGCATTTTCTATTTTATAGCCTTATAAAAACCTGTTTGTTTTTAATAGTGTCTACTAAACATAGTGTATAATATACATGTATATTTTGTATATGGCTTTAAGTTTATTATCTTGATAATGTAGTGCTTAATCTAAAAATAAATCTGGAATTGAGATTCATACATAACATGCAGAAACTCTGGTAGTTCTCAAATTACAGAGATAAATAAGATATGGCACAGAAAGTCCTACGTTAATATGAATCATCTCCAAGCTTTGACGTGCCACGCTTTAATAAAAAATAGGTCAAATTTTTGCGATTTTTTTGTGACCTCGTTGCTTCTTTAGTTTTTATTGTACACCCAAGTACGAGAAAAACAAATATACTTGGTTGCAAAGTTAAAATTCCTTTTTGTTTGTTTATATTATATTATAATTTATACCTTATCAAAAGAAAAAGGTTCTGATTAAAAAAATGTATTCTCCTACCCAACTAGTTTATAGAAATGCTAATATTGTTTTCTTCACATTAATATCTCTTCAAAAAAAGAAGTTTTGATCGAAACATGTAAGACTGTAAAATTTACTTTGACGTAGCCATAAAACGCACAAAATATTTGTCCCAAAATCCTATTTTTTTGCTTTGCTCAACGATCTACATAACTGGGACACCCTGTGCAATTTAAACATTATAAATGTAAAGGTAGTTTTTTTTTAAATTGTAAGTTATAGAGATTGAAATTATTAGTATAGCTGCGTATTTAGTGGTATAACTTGTATTAGTGTAATACAATTATTACAAACTTTATTGAACAGACTTTTGTCCTTTAAAATCGAAGAAAAACCAGTTTTTGAAAATTTGCATTTTCTTTTGCATTCCTGATAAACTTGACATTGAATCATAGACAAATTATTAATTAAATGAAACAATTGGGTTTCAAAACAGACAGTATAATAGTTGGCTTATTTTCTACATTTAGGAGTAGTTTATTTAGTAGTTATCTAGCAGTGTAATTTAACTAGGAGGGGGGGGGGCAGCAGATGGTAGATATACTATGGTTTAGGATATGGGCGGGTAGGGGGTGAAGGGGTACAGGAAGGGGAAGAGGGGTGGGGGTAGCATAAATTAATTTAAACGGTAGAATTATAGTAAACACATTTAACAAGGATAATTTCCTTGTATTCTTGTCTTTCCGTTCTTCTGTTTCTGGCTTTCTGAGAGTTTTAATCATTCGTTTTTTATTATTCTCTATTATTATCTTCCTTTTTCTTTTTCAAACTTTTGTTTTCTTTCTAAATCGGGCACATTTTTTAATGTCAACGTATTTATTTTAGAAGTGTATCTCCGTTAAAAAGATCAAGATGATGAAAATTAAACATAAGCTGAGGAAATTGTTATCATTAATTCATTCCAGATAAATAACAAAGATATCTTTGCAGTCGTTTCTCAGATGCAGGTTTATAGAGAACTATTGTACGTCACACACGGGCAGTCGTAGTACATTTGAATTTCCGAGCCGGGTCAACCTTTCCGGTCCCAGTTTGTACTGTACCCGGCTCTATGGACAGGACTAGCCGGGGCAACAAGGTTGACGCGGTCAGACTTTATGCTTCATATAGGTTCAATTTACTTTTACTAAAGGGGCAGAGGTGGGTGCACAGTAGATATTTTATCCTAAAAGCGATGTATAAATTTCTACTGCATTGACGAGCAAGAATATGGCTTTCCAGATAAAAAACAAAGATATATTTTTTGTACTTTATCATTCTTACTCACTTCATCGCGAATTTCATAATATACGTGCTATAAAGCAATCATCGTGCTATAATGTGAAATTAGCTGTAGATTATAGCACGTGTGCTATCAAGTTCTGATTGGTTCCCGGATATTCTCCAAAAAATTTAGGATATTTCCAATTTTTTTTCAAAAGAAATGAAAATAAAATTGAAATAAACTCTACATTTTGACTTTTTCTTTGTTTAAAGCTTAGTACACAAAGGTTCTCGCTTTTTTTGGACTAAGTTTTGCATGGTTTCATGGTTTGTGCGTGATGTATGATATATTCATGATTATAATGATGATAATAATACTCTAGTGTGCTCCATGTTTACAATGTGAAGTGTGTATACTACGTATGTCGCCCTGAGCGGTATGTTCTAGTTCTAGAGTAAACAGTGTTATAAACATACTGATATATGTCAATACTCAGATTGATCTAAACTTTATATATCATTCACATATAATTCTCTAATGCGCCTAAGCGACCACCAAAACTGACTTCTTAAATCAAAACTCGTGTTTTCTTGAAATCTCACAAATTATCGTGAATGTTATTTTTACTGTTTTAAATGGCTAAATCTTTCTTTTCTCACAAGATTAAAAGAAGTTTCACATTAAGGTTTTCCTACCAAATTTCCCATTTAAATCCTGTATAGATAAGAGGGTCCTACAAATGAGACGTCATCTAGAATAACGATATATAAACTGAAGAAAACTGTTCGATAGAAGAATCATTCTGTTCAATTATTCCTCGTCAAGACATTATTTAATTAACAAACATACATATTCTTTTGACAAAACAATCTTTAATTTTGTTCTGAGTCCCTTTCAAATACCCATCCCCAGCCCCTTCTTTCAGTTCTTCTTTCCAACCATTCGTTCTTGTCTTTTTATAAAGTCACAACAATCCATCATTCCTAAAGTCTCACATTACCCCTCCCCACTCCTAAATCCCTCCTTTTTTTATATTTCATACCTCCTCCCCTCCCCTCACTCTATATATTATATATTTCATACCTCTTCCCCTCCCATCACTCTATTTATTATATATTTCATACCTCCCCTCCCCTCACTCCATATATTATATATTTCATACCTCCTCCTCTCCCCTCACTCCATATATTATATATTTCATACCTCCTCCCCTCCCCTCACTCCATATATTATATATTTCATACCTCCCCTCCCTTCACTCGATATATTATATATTTCATACCTCCCCTCCCTTCACTTCATATATTATATATTTTATACGATGTTAGGTGCTTTCCAAAGGGGCTTTTCCCAAGTGGCAACTTCCCAAATGTGCAATTTCTCAAGCGGTAACATCCCAAGTCTGTCATAGCCGCAACTCTCGGCCCACTCTCCGGTAAATCCTACTATATCTTCGGTCAGTGTAGTGCAGATTACTACAGAACGCACCGTGAGCTTAGTTGATGGTGGGCCCCCCATTACAGACAGCGGCGCTTTAAAAGGCCTAACCTAACCTTCGGGAAGTTGCTGCTTGGGAAGTTGTACGTTTGGGAAGATGCCACTTGGTAAATTGTCACTTGGGAAGTCGTCCTCACTCCATTTATTATTTATCATATATTTACAATCACCTTCTCTCTTTCTGGCAACGCCATAGTGGCTTGAATCTTGATGTCCTTTTCCCAATTTACGTTCTATCATCTGTACCCCCCCCCCTCCCTTCTACAGATGGCATTTCAGGAACTACCTAGTTGTCCATGTATCTATTACCTTGTTAAATATAATTTGTCCTGATGAAGAAATTAAGTATAATTGATTATTATTATTATTATTGATTATTTATATATAATTATATCCGACCGTTAAGCCTAGCGAAGATTCAATTATCCTTGTATAAGGTTCCGCAGTGTGAAATAATACCAATTTATGCATTAACACCCCTCGTTTCCTTCCCCTTTCCCCCCTTCCCCTTCTAATTCTCCCTCCTTCCTTTACTATCTAGAGAAAGCAATGAGCCTAATCCATCTTATCGGGTTTAAGTGTTTCTCATAAGCGTAATCAAAAAGCCCCACTTTTCCTCAGGAGACTTTAACGAGTTATAAAGCAACGTCGTAAATTACCGCAAATAATTCTAATCTTGTTTTCTTTTCTCTAGACAATCTTGAACTCGATGCACAAGTACCAGCCGAGGTTCCACCTGGTGAGGGCCAGCGACATCCTGCAGCTCCCCTACTCTACCTTCAGAACCTATGTGTTTAAAGAATGCGATTTTATTGCTGTGACAGCTTATCAGAATGAGAAAGTCACCCAGCTAAAAATAGACCATAATCCCTTTNCCCCCCACCAACTTTCATATCTCTATAGCCAGCTCTGCTATGGCTAGTTAGCCTTATAGTATATTCACACCCTGGATACTAATGAGAATGGATGAGTGTAAAGATGGTTAAACCCTGGATTTCTTTTTCACACTGAATCCTGGAGTATTGCTTCAGTCATGCAATCAGATAATTTACCTTCATACACCTTGGACTTTACATAGTCCAGGCAACAATTATTTTTCGTACTAACCCCCGCCTCTAATCTATATATCCCCTTTTCTCTTTTACTCTCTTTTTTACGTCAGCTTAGTATCTTAGCTTATTTTATATCTGACTGAATATGAGATTTAAAGTTGAAAAGACCTGAACCCTCCTTATCCTTCCGTTTATAAATGCATTTTTAATCTGAAAGTTCTTCTTCCTTCCAACCTTATATTTTTAAAGCTAATTAGAAAGAATCTACAATCTAACCTTCCATAATTAAATCCTTCTATTTTATTAAAATACTTTTCTCATTATCATATTATTCTTACTTTCTACCTTCGGTTTTTTTTTAACAGCTCACTTTTCAAACCTAACCCTCTTTCCAGATCGTTGAGTTTTACTATTCTTCGTTTTTGTACTCCATTCTTCCATTCTTCCATTCTTTCATTCTTCCATTCTTCCACTCTTCCATTCTTCCATCCCTCCATTCTTCCATTCTTCCATTCTTCTATTCTTCCATTCTTCCATTCTTCAATTCTTTCATTCTACTATTCTTCCATTCTTCCATTCTTCCATTCTTTCATTCTTCCATTCTTTCATTCTTCTATTCTTCCATTCTATCAATCTTCTATCCTTTCATTCTTCCATTCTTCCATTCTTTCATTCTTCCATTCTTCCATTCTTCTATTCTTTCATTCTTCCATTTTTCCATTCTTCCATTCTATCAATCTTCCATTCTTTCATTCTTCCATTCTATCAATCTTCCATTCTTCCAATCTTCCATTCTTCCATTCTTTCATTCTTCCATTCTTTCATTCTTTCATTCTTTCATTCTTTCATTCTTTCATTCTTTCATTCTTCCATT
The DNA here is from genome assembly GCF_000591075.1 of Eurytemora carolleeae. Classification (NCBI taxonomy): domain Eukaryota; kingdom Metazoa; phylum Arthropoda; class Copepoda; order Calanoida; family Temoridae; genus Eurytemora; species Eurytemora carolleeae. Next base: position 134,254 of record NW_019397757.1, on the reverse strand, counting down.
CTTTCATTCTTCCATTCTATCAATCTTTCCAATCTTCCATTAATCTTCCATTCTTCCATTCTTTCATTCTTCTTCATTTCAAATAACCTTCTCAAACCCAACCTTCTTTTTACGTCTTAATTCCTCAACACAGTTTTTTTTTACCTTTCATACGTTATCCTTTCATCCTTTTGTTTTTCTAATAACCTTCTCCAACCTTCTTAAACCCATCCTGTTTTTCACATCTTTCTTTTTTGACACAGTTCTTTTTTTACTCTTTACTTCCATCCTTCCATCCTTCTGCTTCTAATAACCTTGTCCGTCATTCTCAACTCCACTTTCTTTTCACATCTTTCTTATCAAAAACAATTCTACATATTTTCTATACTTAATCTTGAATCCAACCATGATTTCCGTGAACACACTTTGCTCATTTATTGCAACCCAGTCTGAAGATAGAGTCATGTTCAGGAAAGCTGGTGCCTCAGTTCACTCAGATTCTAGTACATCTCCTCGACTACCTGGAGAAGAGGAGATCAAGGAGGAGGAGGAGGAGGAGGAGGAAGATGAGGGTAGAGTAGATGTTGTTGGGCTAGATCCTATAGAACCTTCAGATACAGGTATACACCTCAGATACAGGGTTACCCACAAAAGATGAGACTTTAGAGCCGAGTATTTTTCGTTATAAAATATTTCATTATATTATTTAAAGTCTAAATATTTAAAGCAAAATACCTAACTCTGCCATTAAATAATCTTCCAATAGTTAGGTTTAATGAGTTATAGGTCGTCGTAAAAGTCTTTATGAGTAACCTTGTACCCTTCTATTTATTTAAAACCTGCATACATGTCAAATTGCAGGAAAAAATGTCTATTTTTCAAACCCTTGAAAATAACTAGTTTTGATTAAATAATCCAGGTGTCGGAGAGAAGCTAAAAGAGGAGAGAGAACTTGTCCAAACCAAACCAACCAAATTTAGACCTTTCGATGTCAGTTCTTTGATCGGAGAACAGGGCGTGAAGAGAGAAGTCTGCTCTAGTCCTGTTAAACCATCTAGTCCTGATATGAACTCAGCTCCAACCCTGAACTCATATCTAGGCTTCTACCAACACCTTCTCAGCTCAGGATCTCACAGCTTCAGTCAGAACTTTACTCCGGGTATAGGGTTTAATATCAATCCTCTTCTATTTAACAGTTTAGCTCTAGCGTCTCAAAATCCGTTCCTAGCTTACTCTACCCTGGGTTCCCTGAGCCAGCTACCACTGGGGGAGAGATTAAAACAAAATAGATTTAGTCCTTACAACCCTTTTCCTCTTCCTCGTCCTTTCTCGGGAGAGTTAAAGTCTGCTTCTCAATCCGTTCTACCCAAACCATCTCATTCATCCAGTATGCATAGTCCGGCCACACCTCTTAGTTCTAGTCCGGCCAGCCTCGCCTCATTCTCCCCACCCCCGTCCACCGATATAAAGAATATAGAGAAGATGGTTAAAGATCTAAGTGGAGAGAGCAGGACTTACGGGATATCACACTAGATATCCTGTATCCTGTATCCTTTATCATGTATCCTGTATCCTTTATCCTATATCATGTATTCTGTATCCTGTATCCTGTATCCTGTATACTGTATCATGTATCCTGTATCCTGTATCATGTNTCCTATAAACGATAAATTTATGCAAATGTCCAAGGTTGAATCTAAATGCACAAAAACTGCAACTAAGAGGATTGAAGCAGGTATATCACCAGTAGTCATAGGCTACTCAATCATCCGATCCTGTATCCTGTATCCTGTATTCTGTGTCGTGCATCCTGTATCCTCTATCCTGCATCCTGTATCCTGCATTCTGTATCCTGTATCCTGTATCCTGCATCCTGTATCCTGCATCTTGATTTTTTTTTCATATCAATTCTAACTTGAAATAGCTGTGATATCCCAGAAAATTATCAAAAATGTATTAAACAAAACACGAATTAAGGCGCCTTGATTTTAAAAAGCTTTAAACCCTAATTCTTCTCTAACCCCTCTGAGGATTAGGCTTATATCAACAGTAAAATGTTATTGAATAAATATATATTTTTATTCTATTTTATCAAACTAAGCAGTGTCTTAAACAGGGCTAAAATAGCAATACTTATGAGCTTATATTATCATGAAGAATATTTTAAAACAATTTGATTTTAAAGTTGTAGCGTAATCTATGTTTAAATGTTATCCCTTAAGCTGATTTAATTTTTATATTTTTTATTTATTTATTGTTTCGTCTACGTGTAATTTTATTATGTGATTATATTAAGTCAGAAATATATGTTTTTTCGATGAGAAAACTAAAAATAAAAATTGGATTTTTAATTTTCTTTTTTAACTTTATACGAGGGAAACAAAATCTTTAAGGTTCTTCTAGACGTCTCAGCTCTTTCAATTTTTAGAAAAGGTTCATATTTCTATCTTTTCGACTCTCTAAAAGTTCACTATATTTAATATTTATACCGGTTCGACTCTCTAAAAGTTTGCTGTATTCAATATTTAAACATTGCAACATTAGTATCATACTGCAAAAAAAAAATCTGGAAAACTTTAGAAAAGATAATTATTAGATTGGTTAGGACTTTTAGAATTATAAAACGTAACTAAAGACAAAGGTTGCTAAAAGTGTATTATTTAAATACTAGTCTTTTAGGGCGCTTATCTTCTATTTAAATTGTGAACATATTCTTTTTGTTTACATTTTAAGACAAAGAAGAACAAAATTTTACGGATTTTTAAAAAAAATTTAAAGAATTTACATTTTTTACAAAAATAAAAACCTGTAAAACACATTTATTTTTATTTTTATCATTCATAAACCTTCCTTGTGGTCACGTGATGTCCCACAAAAAATGTGGGCCCGATCGGTTCAGCCGTTTTGACGTTTAATGTTTCTAGCATACACCCTGTAGTATATGCCGGGTCAGGTAAATGTATATATTCTAGTATACACCCTGTAGTATATGCCGGGTCAGGTAAATGTATATATACTAGTATAAACCCTGTAGTTTTTGTGTCGGAAAAAGGCATATATTCTAGTATACACCCTGTAGTTTATGGGTCAGGTAAAGGTGTATCCTAGCATACACCCTGTAGTATATGGGTCAGGTAAATGTATATTCTAGTATACACCCTGTAGTATATGCCAGGTCCGGTAAATGTATATATTCTAGTATAAACCCTGTAATTTTTGTGTCGGGTAAAGGCATATATTCTAGTATACACCCTGTAGTTTATGGGTCAGGTAAAGGTATATATTCTACTATACACCCTGCAGTTTATGGGTCAGGTTAAGGTATACATTCTAGTATACACCCTGTAGTTTATGGGTCGGGTAAAGGTATATATTCTAGTATACACCCTGTAGTTTATGGGTCAGGTAAAGATATATTCTAGTTTACACCCTGTAGTTTATGGGCCAGATAAAGGTATATTCTAGTATACACCCTGAAGTTTATGGGTCAGGTAAAATTATATATTAGCTAGTATACACCCTGTAGCTTATGGGTCAGGTAAAGGTACATATTCTAGTACACACCCTGTAGTTTATGGGTCAGGTAAAGGTATATATTCTTGTATACACCCTGTAGAGTATGGGTCGGGTAGAGGTAATGGGAGGTATATATTCTTGTATACACCCTGTAGAATATGGGTCGAGTAAAGGTAATGGGAGGTATATATTCTTGTTTACACCCTGTAGAGTATGGGCCGGGTAAAGGTATATATTCTTGTATACACCCTGTAGTTTATGGGCCAGGTAAAGGTATATATTCAAGTATACACCCTGTAGTTTATGGGTCAGGTAAAGGTATATATTCTTGTAAACACCCTGTAGTTTATGGGTCAGGTAAAGGTATCTATTCTAGTATACACCCTGTAGTTTATGGGTCGGGTAAAGGTAAATATTCTAGTATACACCCTTTAGTTTATGGGTGGGGTAAAGGTATATTCTAGTATACACCCTGTAGTTTATGGGTCAGGTAAAGGTAAATATTCTAGTATACACCCTGTAGTTTATGGGTCGGGTAATGGTATATATTCTAGTATACACCCTGTAGAGTATGGGTCGGGTAAAATTATATATTCTAGTATAAACCCTGTAGTTTATGGGTCGGGTAAAGGTATATATTTAGTATACACCCTGTAGCTTATGGGTTGGGTAAAGGTACATATTCTAGTTTACACCCTGCAGTTTTTGGGTCGGGTAAAGGTATATAATCTAGTATACACCCTGTAGAGTATGGGTCGGATGAAGGTATATATTCTAGTATACACCCTGCAGAGTATGGGTCAGGTAAAGGTATATTCTAGTATACACCCTGTAGAGTATGGGTCGGGTAAAGCTAGGTATATATTCTTGTATACACCCTGTAGTTTATGGGTCGGGTAAAGGTAAGGGGTTTAGACTAAGTGGATAATCGGAGATTTGAAGATTATTGAAGATTATCTGTAACCACGACAATCAGATAATTTGTATTTTACAGTTCACATCCTATCCATCCTATCCATCCTATCCATCCTATCCATCCTATCCATCCTTTCCATTAAATCCATCCAATCCATCCTATCCATCTAATCCATCCTATCTATTCTATCCATCCTATCCATCCTTTCCATCCTATCCATTCCATCCATCCTATACATCCAATTCATCCAATCCATCTAATCCATCCTAGTAATCATATCCATCTAATCCATTCTATCCATCCTACTAATCATATCCATCCAATCCATTCCATCCATCCTAACCATCCTATTCATCCGGTCTAACCTAGTAATCATAACCATTTTATATATTTAAAAAAATAATCATTTCATGAAAACTCGGAATTTCTTTTTTTGTATAACTTTACAAATCCTGGCTTGAGATAAATCTTGAAGTTTAGATTTCAGGATTTGATTTTAGGGTTTCCTCCGGGTATAATACTACTATGATACCAGGATACCGGATACACTGGGAAACCTGGTTCTTCTCCGGGGATAAAATAAACCTGATGCTCACCCAGCTAGTAATACTATAGTGCTTAGGGATTAGATATTATCATTATTCTTATATTCTGGTTTCTCACATTAAACTACCGGAACTACGGAAATCATAACTAGTAAACTACGAATTTACGGAAACAAGAACAAGAACGGAAACAAGAATAAGTGAATGACGGAAACAAGAACTAGCAACTTTAAAGATACGGAAATAAGGATTTAGTAAACTGGAACTACAGAAATAAGAATTAGTAAACTGTGGAACTACGGANTAAGAGTAGATATATGAGTATGGGAAGAGAATTCAGGATAAGAGGAGATATATGAGGATGGGAAGAGAATTAAGGATAAGAGGAGATATATGAGAATGGGAAGAGAATTAATAATAAGAGGAGATATATGAGGATGGGAAGAGAATAAAAGATAAGATGAGATATATGAGTATGGGAAGAGAATTCAGGAAGAGGAGATATAAGAGGTTGCAAAGAGAATTAAGGATAATAGGAGTTAAATAAGGATGGAAAAAGAATTAAAGATAAGACTAGATATATGAGTATGGGAAGAGAATTCAGGATAAGAGGAGATATATGAGGATGGGAAGAGAATTAAGGATAAGAGGAGATATATGAGAATGGGAATAGAATTAAAGATAAGAGGAGATATATGAGGATGGGAAGAGAATAAAAGATAAGATGAGATATATGAGTATGGGAAGAGAATTCAGGATAAGAGGATAAGAGGACATATATGAGGATGGGAAGAGAATTAAGGATAAGAGGAGATATATGAGAATGGGAATAGAATTAAAGATAAGAGGAGATATATAAGAATGGGAAGAGAATAAAAGATAAGATGAGATATATGAGTATGGGAAGAGAATTCAGGATAAGAGGAGATATATGAGGATGGGAAGAGAATTAAGGATAAAAGGAGATATATGAGGATAGGAAGAGAATAAGAGATAGGAGGAGATATATGAGGATGCAAAGAGAATTAAGGATAATATGAGTTAAATAAGGATGGAAAAAGAATTAAAGATAAGAGTAGATATATGAGTATGGGAAGAGAATTCAGGATAAGAGGAGATATATGAGGATGGGAAGAGAATTAAGGATAAGAGGAGATATATGAGAATGGGAAGAGAATTAAAGATAAGAGGGGATATATGAGGATTGGAAGAGAATTAAGGATAGGAGTAGATGTAGACGGATAAAAAGAGAATCAAGTATAATAGGAGATAAATATGAATGGGAAGAGAATTAAGGATAATAAGAGATGTAGAAGGATAAGAAGAGAATTAAAGATAGGAGGAGATATATGAGGATGGAAAGAAGATATAAGTGGATACATGAGAACTGAAGATGACCTGAACTGATCTTGACCATATTGCCTGTGGGCTGTCATGATTGAAGTGTATATGGACAGAATAGAATAGATTTATTTAATAATTTCTGTACGTATAATGCCAGGAGCGTAATCTATTCTTAATCTTTATATCAAGAAATTAACCTAGATCTATACACGATAATACACCCTAATACAGATTGCAAGGTCAGAAAACTATTTTTTATTTGACCAATAGCTACACAAAATCTTTAACAGAAGAATTCTACTAATCAAGTAGAAGCTGAAAACAATGTTCCGAAGAAGAAATTCCTTGTAACCTAGAATTTTGTATTTTACGCTTAACAAACATAATTTCCAATGTCTGTTGTCTATTGTCAGGTCTGTCTATGTCGTATAAGGTGTCGAAGATGTCTAAACATTAATTGTTATTTTGACAGTCCCCCCCCCCNCATCCAACCATCCAACCATCCAACCATCCAACCATCCAACCATCCAACCATCCAACCATCCAACCATCCAACCATCCAACCATCCAACCATCCAACCATCCAACCATCCAACCATCCAACCATCCAACCATCCAACCATCCAACCATCCAACCATCCAACCATCCAACCATCCAACCATCCAACCATCCAACCATCCAACCATCCAACCATCCAACCATCCAACCATCCAACCATCCAACCATCCAACCATCCAACCATCCAACCATCCAACCATCCAACCATCCAACCATCCAACCATCCAACCATCCAACCATCCAACCATCCAACCATCCAACCATCCAACCATCCAACCATCCAACCATCCAACCATCCAACCATCCAACCATCCAACCATCCAACCATCCAACCATCCAACCATCCAACCATCCAACCATCCAACCATCCAACCATCCAACCATCCAACCATCCAACCATCCAACCATCCAACCATCCAACCATCCAACCATCCAACCATCCAACCATCCAACCATCCAACCATCCAACCATCCAACCATCCAACCATCCAACCATCCAACCATCCAACCATCCAACCATCCAACCATCCAACCATCCAACCATCCAACCATCCAACCATCCAACCATCCAACCATCCAACCATCCAACCATCCAACCATCCAACCATCCAACCATCCAACCATCCAACCATCCAACCATCCAACTATCTAACAATCTAACCACCCAACTATTCAGTCATCCAACCATCCAACTATTCAGTCATCCAACCATCCAACCATCCAACTATCATACCACCACCCAACAATGCAAGGTGTAAAATATTCTTCAATATTTTACTTTAATCATAATTTGGAAGTCCATGAAAAATCAAAGATTTGATTCGCTACAATTAGACCACATCAAAATAATTTTTACAAAAAATACAGCGACAAAATTGTCTAAATCTGCGAACATAACTGCCAGTATTGGGTTTGGTGTAAATATTTTCAGCAAGAAATTTACCCCTTTAATTTTGAGAAACACCTTCAAAAATTGGGCGTTTTTTGACACCAAATCCAGTCACTTCCCGTCACGAAAATATGAAGAAGGAAGGGAAAAGTATCCCACGCCGCTCTATACATGTATTCTAAGTTGTCAGGCTAAATAGTTCGCGAAAAATAATAAAAAAAGTTTAGGTGGAATTGCAGGTTCGATTTTGCGAACTTTCATTTACTTTAGTTTTCATTTCAAACCAAAGAAACAGATTCGCGCCCCATTTTCTTGCAATAATTTATGCTATGTTTACATCAGAGGAATTCACAACCGTGTTCACAACCATTGTAAAAGAAATCAAAATCTGACTCCATGAATACCTTCCCCCTGGAACATTTGAGGTCCCACAAAAAATGGAACCAATTTTTTAAACCGTTTTAACGTGCTTTCTAAAGAAACTGACTTCTTGCCAAGAGCACTAATTTTCTAAAATTTAATATCGAGTTCCAAAGGTAAAAATAAAATCCAAGTTTGCGGCAGGTTTTCAGTTCCTTTATTATATTATATATATAAACGAACATTTTGAATATGATAAATATGTCAAAATAAGGTGAAATTCCTGTTGATACTTAAACCTTTACAGATAAATGCCGCACACAGAAAAGACGATTTTCGACTTAAACTCATTTATTCCTAATAGTCCAAAGTAAGAAGTAAAATTAAAACATTAACTCATTCCAAGAAACCTTTCGTCGAGAAAAAAAGCTTTAAATTATTTGTTATGTTTTAACCTTTTTGCCCTTCTCACCCCTTCAATTTCATAAATCAACCCCCCCCCCCTCCCCTCACTGTATGCAATACATCTATTAGCCGAGCCTAAACTACCCCTCCGAACCCTAATTATTTTATGTTCGCAGTCTATTCTTAGGAAAAATTGAATTTCTTGCAAATTTGAATGTTAAAGCTGGTGGGAGTAAGTGTTAAGCTTGGAGTTAAAAATATTTCTACGTAATTATGAAGCGTCCGTAATGACGGTTAATTATACAGGTCTACATCTTAATATTTGAGCAGCAACAAATCCTCCACCAGTGCCTAGGAGTATGGAAAGAAGAGGGAAACAAATTGTCTTAAAATTCTAGGAGTATTTAAAAAAAATTGAGAAAACATTAAATAATTTGAACAATTTTAATGTTACTGCATAAAAAGACCTGAAAGATAAACCATGTTTGTACGGAGCGGAATGAACTCAACAGTACAATAAAATAAACTTCTGATTTATCTCATTGTACTCTTCCAGAGTACTTCTATACTCCTAGGGTACAGAATCCACAATGTACTAAAGATTAAAAGATAAGTTCATGATTATTTTACACCTTATTTATCCAAACCAAACCAAACAGTCTTTAACCAAACCAAACCAAACTAAACCAAACCGAAAATAATTTACCCAAAGCAAACTTAGCTAAGCTGAACAAAACCAAGGTAAGCTAAACTAAACAAAAAGAAACTGAACACAACCACCAAAACCTTGCTAAACCAATCCAAACTGAGCTAAACTAAACTAAACAAAGCCAATCTGAATTAAACCAAATCAAACTGAGCTAAAATAAACTAAAACAAACCAAACTAAACTAAACGAAACATACTAAACTGGGCTAAACTGAACTAAACAAAGCCAATCTGAATTAAACCAAACCAAATTAAACTAAACTAAACGAAACAAACTAAATTGGGCTAAACTGAACTAAACAAAGCCAATCTGAATTAAACCAAACCAAACTAAGCTAAACTAAACTAAACCAAACTAAGTACAACTAAACCAAACTAAACTAAACGAAACAAACCAAACTAAGCTAAACTAAACTAAACCAAACTAAGTTAATCTAAACCAAACGAAACTAAACTAAAATATACGAAACAAACCAAACTAAGCTAAACTAAACTAAACCAAACTAAGTTAATCTAAACCAAACTAAACTAAACGAAACAAACCAATCTGAGCTAAACTAAACTAAACGAAACTAAACGAAACAAACCAATCTGAGCTAAACTAAACCAAACTAAACTAAACGAAACAAACCAATCTGAGCTAAACTGAACAAACCGAACTAATCCTTATATATTTCAGTAAAAAAAGTAAAACCAAATCTGATATAATACAACAGTACTTTTAATTTATATAAAGAGATAAAATACCACTCGGAACTAAATATTTTTGATATGGCTTCTTCTCATCCCCCCCCTCCCCCTATCCATGTCAGATTCTTTAGATTTTGTTAATATAATTACAAATCTCTTGTTTAATCCAAGGATACTTGATGCTGGGAAAAAGCTAGCTATGACGTATCTGCAGATCTATTTGTATTATCTGGTCGGATCAGTTAGAGCTGGAAATTCTTTCCCTTGTCCCCCCGGAACAATAAAAATCCGCCAAAGAATTGATTGCGCATTTTCTTCGCGAGAATTTCAAAAATGTCTCACCGGCATAGTCCAGGCTTGGGACAGTTCAATTCTTGAATTCCTGGCTATATTCCAAAGCACCATATTTGAACATTTGAGAACACCTATCCGGGAAAATCTAGTGATATTGAATTTTTTGTCTTATACCACTTATTAAAATAAAAAACATTTTTTCATTTTGATCTATCTATCCATCCATCTATCTATTCACCTATCTATCTATCTATCTTGTTATGTCCTATCTGTATAGTCTGTGTCAAAACAAAGAGAGATTACAGATGGTGCTGTATCTGTCCTATCTGTATAGTCTGTGTTTAGACTAGAGAGAGTATAGATGGTGATGTATCTGTCCTATCTATTTAGTCTGTGTCTAGACTAGAGCGAGTAAAGATGGTGATGTATCTGTCCTATCTGTATAATCTGTGTGTAGACTAGAGAGTATACATAGTGATGTATCTGTTCTATCTGTATAGTCTGTGTCTAGACTAGAGAGAGTATAGATGGTGATGTATCTGTCTTATCTGTATAGTCTGTGTCTAGACTAGAGAAAGTATACATGGTGCTTATCATTAGATTTAACTCTCACAGTTTCCGTTAATTAGCCAGGATATCAGAGGATATATACAGAGGGCAGGATATCAGTGGATATATACAGAGGGCAGGATAAAGGGGATATATACAGAGGGCAGGATAAAGGGGATATATACAGAGGGCAGGATATCAGGGGATATATACAGAGGGCAGGATATCAGGAGTATATACAGAGGGCAGGATATTAAGGGATATATACAGAGAGTCCCAATAAACATGGGAATTAAAGGGAGTGTTCTGGAAGGTTGAATCACTTCAGCGGATGTGGAAGTTCTGAAATAACAAGTATGATACATTTCATTCAATTTAATCACATTTTAACAACAGCATAATCCTTTTTAATTAGATTTATTTGGAACAATATTTTTTTTTACGAAGAAAAGTCGTCTTCTTTTTGTTCAAATTCTCTTATTTTTATACACATTTACTTTCAGAGAATGTAGGAAATTATTGCAAGTTGTGATATTTCAACCAAACTACTTGACATATCGGTTTAAACAGAGGGTACTTCACGCGATGTATCATTTGACTTTTAGTAATTAATTCATATTTGAGAATTAAAGTGACTATTGGCGATATTTCATGTCATCCCCCAGGGTCCCAAAAATTCTGATTCACAAGGGCACCCTCTAAACATTTATCTAATCTGAGGAATATTTCGTCATTTATCAACCTTTTAAAGAATTATTTCATTGTTTGTCTCTAATATGCATAAATACGCTCGTCACTTTGATACTGAAACCAAAATTTTAGCTAAAAAAAAATTAAGGCAACTCATGCATCCTTGACATAGATAAAGATAGATTGCGCATAAGAGATAAAGATAGATTGCGCATAAGACGACATTTTTCACCTTAAAAGATATAAATGTACAGAGATGTTTTAAAGATATTCCTATTACAGGGTGTCCCACGAAACATGACATTTGGCGAATAGTTTAGAATGTCTTTTTCCATAATTTGTTGAGTAGATCAATAAAAATATTATATGGGAGTCATGTTATATTAAAATTGATTTCAAAGTAAAAGATAATGAAGAAAAAGGATGTTTTAACTAAAAATAACGATTTTTTAGATGTCATGTTTCATGGGACACCCTGTATATAGATTAACTAGGTCGGTTGTGAACATTGGCTGTTCTTATGTCATTGAGTACTTGTGGTTACATGAGTTCTGTAGAGAGAAATTTAAGTTAGTTTAGTCCATCGAGATATTAGTAATAGAGGGGGCATCTGGAATTTTAGACTTCTTGTTGTACAGCCACTGTACACAATGACCCGATCAGAAATTCTACCTGGGGGGATCATAATTCGTAGATCAGTGTTCTAAGACATTATTGTTTGAAAGTGAAGCCTACAATATTCAAGCAAAGAAAACAAGCCCATATGATTTTTTGTATAAAAATGAGACATGACAAATAGAGAAAAAAAAATAAAATCCTTCTCCTTAATAACATCATGTTTCTTATCAAATTCTTTACTTCTGAAATCTACATTGTGCATTAACTCTTAGGAATATAGAAAGAAAAGCAATTCAGAACTAATAGTAGATCTAAATTAGGTTAGACTTAATTTTAAAGTTACTAAGCTTTTAGGGCGCTTGCGCCCATCTTCTATTTAAATTGTGAACATGTTCTTTTTGTTGAGTGCAGTAGAAGCTGCAAATTTTTTTGAGAAGTTCATATTTGTGCATTGCTTCATGATTGGCATTCTTTTAGAATTTCTGGATGTTGGGTTGTGAGAGTAGATATCACTTTAACCCTATTCCTGCTGGGGGGGGG
>NW_019397757.1:108186-121600 GCF_000591075.1 Eurytemora carolleeae | reverse complement strand
GTTGAGAATCATGTTTAAAGGGTACTGTTGAGAATCATGTTTAAAGGGTACTGTTGAGAATCATGTTTAAAGGGTACTGTTGAGAATCATGTTTAAAGGGTACCGTTGAGAATCGGATATCCAACTCTTTATATGAAGGGTAACTTGAAGTTACGTTTTCAGTCACTTTAATCAAAAGTTTTGGTTTGAATTCTAATATAGTTTTTCTAACACTTTCCCGGACCTAGTGAACTTAATATATGTGAAGAATAGAGAAGGAAAGGTTTAAAACAAATACCAGGGGTTCAACACACAAATTTATTCATTACAAGTGGGCAGTTGATTAAACTTTTCCATTCGGGACCTGCAGGGACCCACAGAATAATTTTTAATAAAAATTGTGCATTGCACTTTTGAAAAATGGGTGATAAAAGTCACTTTTGACACAAAAAGTGGATGGAAAACTTGGGTGTAATAATATTTGAAAATATTGCTGTGGGTCCCTATAGTGCCCCTCACACCTATGCTAGTGTCTGGTATAATTTGGTTTATTTCTCACCAGCCGCCCTGTATAATTTTTACATTTATCTCCTACTCCTCCACAACATTACATAAATTATGATCTTGCCATCGAGGTTACAGGTCTAAAGAGTATACTTAACATCGAGGTTACAGGTCTAGAAAGTATACTTGCCATGGAGGGTACAGGTCTAGATAGTATACTTAACATCGAGGTTACAGGTCTAGAGAGTATACTTGATATTGAGGTTACAGGTCGTGAGAGTACACTTGACATCGAGGTTACAGGTCTAGAGAATATACTTAACATCGAGGTTACAGGTCTAGTGAGTACACTTGACATCGAGGTTTCAGGTCTAGAGAATATACTTAACATAGAGGTTACAGGTCTAGCGAGTACTTGCCATTGAGGTTTCAAGTCTAGAATGTATATCGAGGTTTATCTTAAATAATTCCTTAGTTCGAATAAATACCGCTGTACCCGTATGTCTGCAACTGCTCTCTTAGGAGTATAGGAGATAGGATTTGTGTACACATTTGACCATGAAGTCAGGGTTACCCACAAAGTATGAGATTGTAAAGGCGACTTGAAACGCATCAAAAATGACGATATCAAGTTTAAATTCAGTATTCTGCCTGAATGTGGCCTTCAGATTGCTTATTTAATGATTTGGACAAGAAAGAAGGAAGTTTATAGTGGCAGGGGGAACATGAATGTAAGGAAACAGAGAGTAAAAATTAAAGCTAAATATTTTTATTTTCCGTAGGGTTTTACAAAATAGCATTTCTGTTACAAAATATATACTGTATATATCACATTAGTTTAGGTACGGAGTGAATTCAAGGTGGTGTACAAGTATAGATTACGTACAGTGAAATCAAGGTGGTGTACAAGTATAGATTACGTACAGTGAATTCAAGGTGGTGTACAAGTATAGATTACGTACAGTGAATTCAAGGTGGTGTACAAGTATAGATTACGTACAGTGAATTCAAGGTGGTGTACAAGTATAGATTACGTACAGTGAATTCAAGGTGGTGTACAAGTATAGATTACGTACAGTGAATTCAAGGTGGTGTACAAGTATAGATTACGTACAGTGAATTNTGTTAAAAGAAAACCAAATTATGAAATAGGCTGGTTTCATAATTGACCAATGATCATTTCACATAGACTCTATGCCTTCCACTTTACAAACGATGATTTTCCGTTATAATTATAAATCAAATGATGTTTTTATTCACCTAATTCATAATAAAGTTTATTTAACAGTTTAAAAAATTCGAAATTGAAATGAATAGTCTAGGGAACATACTGTATTAATGTACTCTACTGCACATAATTTGTGAACATTTACATGATTTGTACACTTTGAACTCTCTTTCAGGCTGAAAGGGACTGAAAAATCTGCCAAAAAATGGCAAATTTGCTAAAATCCAAATATTTATTGCGAAATCTAGTTATAAAATTGGGCAAATTACAAGAAATTAAACATTTTTGAAAAGCCCTTGACCTAGCAAATTAAAATTTGAAAAACATTTGCAAAATTTTAAAACCTAAATGTGTATTCAAGAAAAACTGAAAATGTGCATATTCCTTTTAGAGGCGCCTGTGCAAAATTTCTTCGCAAAAATTGTGCAATCTGCTTGCTTTTGTTACAGGCTTTCCAAAGAGCTGTACAATGTTGAAATCCAATGACTGGAAGTAGATCTTAATATAGATTTAGTCTGGTATAGGTAAAATAAGGCATTTAGGCAGTAGGCATAAAAGCCCAGTTTTAAACCATAAGTGTGGAGTATGTTTAAGTTAGAAAAGCCAGAAAATTTTAGCTTCCTGGTAAAACTACTTTTTGAGTTACCGCAAAAAACGATTGGGGGTAGTGGTAAAATTGACACCCCCCCTTCCCCGGCCAAATAGGGTTAACGAGAAACATTTTCCCCAAAAATAATAATAAGAAAAAACCCATATCAAACTATTTCTTGGAAACTAATGCAGCTCACGCAAATCATGCTAAATTTCGGCATGTCCGGGTTAAAACATTAAATAAAGCGTAATATTTATTTATTATTTAAAAAGTAAAGACACACCAGCTAATGAAACTTACGGTACTCAAGTGGAAAAATAAAAACTTATTTTGAAAAATTAGGTTTTGAGTGTACCCACTCTTTAGTAAACAAATACACAGACAACCCCCCCCCCCTTCCCTCTCCAGCCAGACAGAGAATGTATACAAAGTGAGCAATGTACACATATGTTTTGTTGACATCTCTAGTAACCAGATATCCTTGTTTTCTACTGGAGTAAAGGATTGAATAGACTCATAGTCTATACACAGAACATTAAATATTTATCCTTTTTCTCTTTAATAGTTTACACAACCATAGATAAATATTTACTTTCAACCCTTTAGACAAACCTTAGAGACATAGAATAATAATGAGAATAGATACAAACCTTGGAGACATAGAGTAAATATGATAATAGATCCAATACTTGGAGACATAGAGTAAATATGATAATAGATACAATACTTGGAGACACAGAGTAAATATGGTTATAGATACAATACTTGGAGAAATAGAGTAAATATGATTATAGATACAATACTTGGAGAAATAGAGTAAATAATACAATACTTGGAGACATAGAATAAATGTGATAATAGATACAATACTTGGAGACATAGAGTAAACATGATAATAGATACAATACTTGGA
Organism: Eurytemora carolleeae; assembly: GCF_000591075.1. NCBI lineage: Eukaryota > Metazoa > Arthropoda > Copepoda > Calanoida > Temoridae > Eurytemora > Eurytemora carolleeae. Next base: position 118,384 of record NW_019397757.1, on the reverse strand, counting down.
GACATAGAGTAAATACGATTATAGATACATTACTTGGAGACATAGAGTAAATACGATTATAGATACAATACTTGGAGACTTAGAGTAAATATGATCATAGATACAATACTTGGAGACATAGAGTAAATAGGATAATAGACAAAATACTTGGAGACATAGAGTAAATATGATAATAGATGCGATACTTGGAGATATAGAGAAAATATGATAATAGATGCAATACTTGGAGATATAGAGAAAATATGATAATAGATACAATACTAGGAGACATAGAGTAAATATGATTATATATACAATACTTGGAGACATNTATCTATCTATCTATCTTTCTTTCTTTCTATCTATCTATCTATCTATCTATCTATCTATCTATCTATCTATCTATCTATCTATCTATGTATCTATGTATCTAACTGACCCTGTATATGTGACACACACATGTCCACTTCAAGCTACCCGACAAAGATATCTAAAACATTCGATACTCAAACTTACATTCACAAACACACACACACACGGACACAAACATAGGCATCCAGGTCACTGGGAATAAAACATCATTTTCGAGGAACACATTAGTCAACAAGATAATAGAATCTCAGCTAAGTATTTAGTCAATGTCACTAAAAACTCCGGTTCAATTGATGTACTTTACCGAATTGAAGCCCAACGTGGCCCAAATTCATTAAATTGGATTCCTGAACACTTTTTAACCTAGAAAAACGAGAATATCTTAAACATTTTTGATCAGAGTTACTGTTCACCCCACTCTAAAAGTCCAAGCCGGTATAACATGTACAGCAAATTCATTGTATCGTACGGTCCAGTCTGGGCTACCTTGTGCAGAGTCGACCCAGCACGTTTTAAGCAACAAATGTAGCCTGGCAAGATCAAAGTGCGTTTTAATATAGAGAGTCATGTTTTAAATTATAATGATAGTCCATAGTACGAGAGGGGGGAAGGCAGTGCACCCTACCCCCGCCATTACCCCTTTAGAAGCTAATAAAGAGCGTCATAAAAATGATGTACGCCCTCTTAATTCCCAACATTTATAATTTGCTTACGCTTCGCGAAACTTTTTTTGTCCAACCTTTAAGATATATGATTTTGATCTGGTCCTACGTGATTCAAATGCATATTCTGTGGTGTGATAATAAAAGATTGTATTTACTAAATGTCTCTGCATGCTTAAGGTGAAAGAATTCAGGTTTTCTCAAACATTTTAAATATTTCAAATCCCGTTCTTTTCTTTCTCAAGGAGTTTAGTTGGTTAAAGGTTTAAATAAGAAGTGTCACCTCATGGTTGGGCGCAGGATAGGAGAGAAGGACGGGTTCAGCTCCAGGTTTAAGGTTCGATTGCATTCTACTCCGGGAAGGTTCTAGACCACGGAGAGAGATAACCTGGAGTTGTGGATATTTGTCAGAAATTTGAATTATTTAAAGTATCTTACAGTGTCAGAGGACAATAGAGGAATCATTAGTTTGTCTGCATTTCTTCATGTCTACTCTTATCTTCGTTGTCTATTTGTCTATTTGTCTACTTGTCTATTTTTAAATCAGTGTCGAGTGTCGACAAAGTATTCATTAGTCCACAGTTTACTTTTAATTGATATATGATTTATTCGTATTCTTTTCTGGACCGAATTTTTTTAAGATTGCTTGTCAACAGTTTCTGTGTATCTGTGTGGCTGTGTAGCTGTGAATCTGTGTACCTGTGTAGCTGTGTATCTGTGTACCTGTGTAGCTGTGTATCTGTGTATCTCTGTGTCTATATGTCTGGATATCTGTGTATCTGTGTGTCTGTGTGTCAGCATGTCTGTGTATCTGTGTATCTGTGTATCTGTGTATCTGTGTATCTGTGTATCTTTATATCTGTGTCTATCTGTCGATCAGAATATCTGTGTATCTGTGTATCTGTGTATCTGTGTATCTGTGTATATGTGTTTCTGTGTATCTGTGTATCTGTGTATCTGTGTATCTGTNGGTCAATATTAGGATAAATAGAGGTCAATATTAGGATAAATAGAGGTCAATATTAGGATAAATAGAGGTCAATATTAGGATAAATAGAGGTCAATATTAGGATAAATAGAGGTCAATATTAGGATAAATAGAGGTCAATATTAGGATAAATAGAGGTCAATATTAGGATAAATAGAGGTCAATATTAGATTTTTATTGTTTGAGTAAAATTCAATACTTTACAGACACATTAAGTATACCAATGTTGTTTTCTTCTCTCTTCCAAGTAGAAAATATCCTGAAATCGCCGTAGATAAATAATAATACAAATAAAATATCGAACAGAATTAAAAAAGCAAACACCACTTAAATACCTAGACAGAGCTATAGACACTGACCGGGTGAGCAATGAAGTTTAAATTTACCGTTTGGGTAATTTAAACCAACAAAAGATAATCCAATGTTAAAACTCTATAGTTTATATAGAGCCTATAAATCTTAACACCAAGCTGAAACAAAAACAGAGTTTAGCAGGGATGAAATGGGCCAAAAATAAACAAGATTCTGGATAAAATCTTGAAGAGAATAGCATAAGAATGAGAATTGTTTCTATAATGAGTTGAAAACAGAACAATAACAACAGAAGCGAAGAAAATAATTTAATACATCAAAATATAAATCAAACTAAATCTTACTGATTTAATCTGAAACAGCAGCAACGCCCCCCCCCCTTCCCCAATCTGAATTTGACGATCTTGCATATTTGTCCTCTGATCCTTGGATCTTTTCACAACACAAGAACCCGTATAAGGGTTTTCGGATTTCAAGGTATGAGTGTAAAAATGGGGAATTTTTGAGATTCCAAAAATGCCTCTTTTCGATACTGTCAATTTTTTGGATTTATTAATGATAAAAGACGATAAGAGAAGAACATGTGACGATAACCGACATTATTTTTAATTCTTTCAACACCGAGAATTTGTTATATACACGGTGTCACAGAAAAACTGGATGACTATGTTTTTTAACACCCTGTAGATATATAAATATATATTTGTAAGAATATTAGTATAATAAATCATCTACCCACTTAGCCCTATAATTGTCACACAACAACTCTACAATATATTTCAATAATTGACCTCAACATGCCCTACTACCTTAACACCACAGTACAGTACATAATTGTAAACATCTGGACATAAACTTGCATATATCGTACTCATACTGTAATTGACATTTTAGGCAATATATGTATTTATAACATTACAAACGTTATGACGTTGCAGTGTAAATTTACTTAGAGTTAACATTTTACTTTAGCATTTCTGTACCGTGCATAGAAATGTTTTTTTCAGTTGGTTCGGTTTAGGCTAGTTTTTTGCCTATATTAATGCCTATATTGCATATTCTATTCATTTGCTTTTCTGACAATATAACTACTTTTACAGTTTGGAAATCTTTAAAGGTTTTTTAGAATAAAGAATCTATCCAAAATAATTAACAACAATGACCATGCATTACCAAGAACCGGTGTACGGCGTTCAATGTCCACTGATTACCCCTTTCTGGTATTCGACCACACTAATCCGTCCTGTGGTCCCAGGAACCTGAAATATTTACATTAATTAACCTCAGGCACAAATGTAAATAAACATTATTTGCTTCATGATTGATCTGATTTAGTAAATAATATAAACAACTTGTCCAATTGGATATTATGATAAAACTCAAATTAATATTCGTTACTTTCTATATTCTATCATCTAAAAATTGTTGTCATGAATTCATGATGTTATGTATATATACAGGGTGTCCCACATCATATTAGATCGTCTATTGCCTTAAATTTCGATTTTTGAGACTTATCAGAAATTTAAAAAAAGAATGAATACTTTTGAAAAATTGTAAACGGCTAATATACAATTTGCATGCAGAAAATGCTAGCGTTCCCGAATAGTACATACGTATTTTGGTATTAAAGCTTAGAGATAATCTAATATGAATGAGACACTCTGTATATAAAGTTGAAATCTCTGTTTGTTTGTTTGTTTGGAGGTTAAACAACAATTCAGGAACCCCTGGAACGATTTGCTTCACATTTTAATTGAGGAACTCCACGGGAATGTTCTTAGCTTGGTTAAAAAAATAGCTAAAATCGTAATTTACGACCAAGCGCGGGTAAACGGTGGGAGTAGTAACTATGAGTACCTTGGGTAACACTGGGTTCTTGAGCTAATGTTACCATATAATTACATTAATTAATCTCATGCTATTTTTTAGGTAAATTGATAAATTTGAAATATGAAATTAATTCAATAAAAATATATTTTACTTGTATCTTAGAATAAGTTAGTTTTTTTTATTATTGTAAAATCTCTATTTTACACGATGAGTTGGATTAATATGTTGTGAATCATGTATGGCACTTTTTTCGAAATATAATCCTAATTAACGAGAATTTTAACATTTCTGTGGCCTCTAGAAATTTTAAATACTTTAAAAGTTTTCATGCCCACAAGAATTTCCGAGATTTAATAAATGGAAAATCAAAACCTTGATAAACTCCTACAACATATAGTGAAATGAATGGAATATACTTACTACTTAATATACTGAAATGAATGGAATATNCTACATATTCTGAAATGAATGGAATATAAACTTCTACTTCATATACTGAATGGAATATACTAACTACTACTATACATATTTACTAAAATGAATTGAATATATATACTACAACTACGTATACTGAAATGAATGAAATATATACTGCTACTACATATACTGCAATGAATGGAATATATTTACAACAACTACATATATACTGAAATGAATGAGATATCTACTGGTCTTACAAAAACAATTAAGTAAATATGAATGAATGAGTCGATATGAATTATTTTCATTAGTTTTGGTATTCCGGTAATCAATACAATAATTCATTAATTCATCTTGTAAACACGAGGGATGGAGGGGGGGTCTGGACTGAACTTAGGAAGATTTTATGATTAGATGAGGTGCAATGATGGTTTGGAAGAGGGGAGATGTGACTTGATCTGCTAGAGAGGTGATGATTGATTGATGGATTGACAAGCTAAAAGTGTGTTTAATGTTTACACCATTAAAAAAGAACCCGGTAACCGAACCCCTTTGCTTCGATTGAAATCAATGTCTTGTCTAAGATATAAAACTAGAAATAATTTAATATTTAAACTTTGAAACTTCCATACAAAACTATCCTGAACCCTCCTTAACCATTATAAACCATCCAACCAACCATACTAAACCATTTTAGACCATTCTAAATCATTTCAATCCAATTTGAACCATTCTTAACCATCTTAAACCATTCTAGATCCTCCTAAACCATCCTAAACCTTCCTAAACTATCCTAACCATCGAAAACCCATCTAAACCATCCTAGATAATTCTAAACCATCCTAAACCTTCCTAAACCATTCTAAACCACTCTGAATCATCCTAAACCATCCTTAACTATACTTAACCATTCTTAACCATCCCAAACCAGTCTGAGCCACCCTAAACCATCCTAAACCACCCTAAACTATCCTAAACCATCCTAAATCATCCTAAACTATCCTAAACCATCCTAAACCATCCTAAACCATCCTAAACCATCCTACATCATTATAAATCATTATGAACCATCCTAAACCATCCTATATCATCCTAAACCATTCTAAACCATCCTTAACTATACTTAACCATCCTTAACCATCCTAAACTATCATTATTTATACTTAATCATCCTTAACCATCCTAAACCATCATTAACTATACTTAACCATCCTTAACCATCCTAAACCATCCTTAACTATACTTATCCATCATTAACCATCCTAAATAAACCTTGAACTATCCTAAACCATCATTAACTATACTAAACCATCCTTAAACATCCTAAACTATCCTAAATCATCCTGAATCATCCTAAACCATCCTTAACTATACTAAACCATCCTAAACCATCCTAAACCATCCTTAACTATCTTATATCTTCCTGAACCATCCTAAACCATCCTTAACTATACTTAACCATCCTTACCTATACTTAACCATCCACAACCATCCTAAACCATCCTGAATCATCCTAAACCAACCTAAACCATCCTAAACTATTCTAAACCATCCTAACCCATTCTACATCAATATAACCATACTAAATCCTCCTGAACCATCCTAAACCATCCTTAACTATACTTAATCCTCCTTAACAATACTTAACCATCCTTAACCATCCTGAACCATCCTAAACCATCCTAAACCATTCTAAATCATCCATAACTATTCTAAACCATCCTAATCTATCCTACATCAATATAACCATACTAAATCCTCCTGAACCATCCTAAACCATCCTTAACTATACTTAACCATCCTTAACTATACTTAACCATCCTTAACCATCCTTAACCCTTCTAAACCATCCTAAACCATCCTAAAACATCTTAAACCATCCGAACCCATCCGTTGAACCTTTCAAGACAACGTATGTGTTCACCACCAGTCTTATCAGTCAGGTATCAGCCAGTTATCAGTCTAATGGGTGGTGCGAAGCTTAAAATGCTACTTAAAAACCTACTCAGGGGGTATAAAGTCTAGTTAGGGTGCTAGGCTTGTATATTAAGATAAATATTAAGATTAGGGAAGGAGGTGTAAATTCTTTGAAAAACTTAGAGTTTCTTGGATTTTACAACAGCAGAGATTATGGTTCGCACGTTTTCTCAACTCAATCATCCTCCTACAGTTGGACCCATATAACTGTGGAATAGGAAGACGACATTTAAGAATATTCTCGTGTGTATTACATGCTATTAGAACGCTACTTGTGAAGTGGATTGGGTCTGTTTACGCTGCACAAGTTTAGAGTTCATTGGACTGTTTGAAATCAAAATTTGAGCCGTCTTCCTATTCCACACTTTTATGAATGCCACTGCATAACATGTTAAAAAGTACTCTTTTAGTTTGAATAAGAAAGTTATTATATTTATATATAGAAACAAAAATATTTTTAAAGAAAGATAAGCATAATTTAAAAAAGATTTTTAAAAATTTGAACAATTAACATTGTTATTTTAGAAATAAGACTATTAACTTAATCATAACAACAAACATCAATTTGCCTCATTTTTTCTTGCCCCCTCTGTACCTTACTGACCCCCTGTACTAAAGTGTAAAACAAAGAGGAAATATCTCACCTGTCCTACCCTCTCTAAACTGCTCCCGGTATCTTTTCAATGCTGAAATCTAAATTGTTAAAATTATAGACCAAGGTTCCCGATCCTTCTTTCAAAACTAAATATCCTGGCGTTAATTTCACCAATTTTCAAATCTAATTCAAAGGAAAAGGTGGAAATTTGTGGCGATACTAAAAAAATCTCGGTTAGATTTTTTTGTTTAAATACACGCAATAGAGGCTGATTTATAACAGAAGTTAAAGGGATAGTTAAATAGATAGATAGACAGGGAGACGAATAAATAGACTGACAGACAAATATTCAACTAGAAATATGTTCACATATATACAAATTAATAAAACTAAAAGATAGAGAGACAAACAAATATTAAACTTGAAATATGTTCACATATATACAAATTAATAAAACTATAAGATAGAGAGACAAACAAATATTCAACTTGAAATATGTTCACATAAATACAAATTAGTAAAACTAAAAGATAGAGAGACAAACAATTATTAAACTTGAAATATGTTCACATAAATACAAATTAGTAAAACTAAAAGATAGAGAGACAAACAAATATTAAACTTGAAATATGTTCACATATATACAAATTAATAAAACTAAAAGATAGAGAGACATAATGTTAATTTATAACAAATCTTGGTTCCTTAGTGGCTAGTAATTAGATGGGAACATCTTGCAGATTAATACCGTACTATACATACATCTATAAATCTACAGGGTAAGTGTTAGTTCTACATCTTTTGAAAATATATTCTGGTCGGGGTTGACCCTCGTCAGTTCTAACGATATAAAAACCATCAAAATCAATATAATAACAGGTTAAAATATCACGAGAAAAAAAAACTTTTAAAAAATAAAAGAAAGTAAATTATCAAATAAAAAAGGGGGAAACGAACTCAGATTATGATATCTACAAAAGATAATTTGTAAATATTAACATTTTAAAGAATGTTGAAAGATACTAATTTTTTAGATTTGTCATAAAGTCTTAGAATAGGGTAATTATAACAGTAACTAAATAATATATTAATATATATTGTATTATTATTGTTAAAGTATATTTTCATGGATTTATCAGGAAGAAGCTGGAGTATTTGGGGCACCATGGAAGAGTTTAACAGCTAAAAATCTGGATAATTGGGACACCCTGTTCATCTTCAACCTTTAAATTTTCATAGGTTTTATACAGGGTTACCCACAAAGGATGAGGCTTTGGAGACGATTGAACAGAATTTTTACGATCTGTTTCCTTATATTAACGATTGCCTGCAACTGTAAACTTGTTTTTTTTTATTTATTAAATCATTATATCTATTATTATATGAGCCATTAGAGTATTATATATAAGGCCAAATACTTCATTTAACTTTGGAATCGTCACATTTTTTATACAGTCTCATCATTTGTATGTAGACCTGTAGGTTGAACAGTTGAAACCTGGAATATTTGGGACATCCTGTAGGTTTAACATTTGAAACCTGGAATATTTGAGACACCCTCTATAGGTTGAACATTTGAAACCTGGAATATTTGGGACACCCTGTATAGGCTTAACATTTGAAACCTGGAATATTTGGGGAACCCTGTATAGGTTTAACATTTGAAACCTGGAATATTTGGGGTATAGGTTTAGCAGTTCAAACCTGGAATATTTGGGGCACCGTGCATAGGCTTAACATTTGAAACCTGGAATATTTGGGGCACCCTGTATAGGTTTAACATTTGAAACCTGGAATATTTGGGGTACCCTGTATAGGTTTAGCAGTTCAAACCTGGAATATTTGGGGCACCGTGCATAGGCTTAACATTTGAAACCTGGAATATTTGGGGCACCCTGTATAGGTTTAACATTTGAAACCTGGAATATTTGGGGTACCCTGTATAGATTTAGCAGTTCAAATATGGGATATTTGGGACACCCTGTATAGGTTGAACAGTTGAAGCATAGAATATTTGGGACACCCTGTGCAGGTTTAACAGTTAAAGCCTGAGATATTTGGGACATCCTGTATAGGTTAAACAGTTGAAGCAGCTGAGAATATTTGGGACACACTGTATAGGTTTAACAGATAAAACCTGAGATATTTGGGACACACTGTATCAGTGTTTAGGTTTAACAATTAAAACCTAGGATATTTGGGAAACCTTGTATAGGTGTACCAGTTAAAACATGGAATATTTAGGACACCCTGTATATGTTTCACAGATAAAACCTGGGATATTTGGGACACCTTGTATAGGTTTAACCGTTCAATCTTGGGATATTTGGGACACCTTGTACAGGTTTAACCGTTCAAACCTGGGATATTTGGGACACCTTGTACAGGTTTAACAGTTGAAGCTGAGAATATTTGACCTACAGTGAAGTAAGTAATGCTCTAAAACAATCTTTAAATCTTATTTTGTATGAGAGGAAAGATATATTAGCCTGTGAAACAAAGCATTATACTGCCTCACCAGATCTTTACATAAGATCTTAGTGTTTACACTGGCACAGTGTTTCAACTACAACAAGATAAATACAAGTCGTCTTCGTAAAGGTACTTCTCATCAAGTTAAGGTCCCATAAACTGTCGTAGCCGCAGCACTCGGCCAAGATGTTGTTTTAACCCGGCCTAATCTAAGCTGTGACCTTTTGTTCCTTTGTTGTTTGCCCCTTTGTAACGTTTTTAATCGTTTCTCGTTTACCCTGTGTGGTTTTCCATTTTGTAGCGTTTTAACCGTTTTCTCCTTTGTCCTTATGTTGTTTACCCCTTTGTAGCGTTTCTAACCTGTGATGTTTGCTCCATTTATTGGTGAACCATAATGTTTCTACTAAGTTCTGGGTACAGGTAGGATAAATGTTTGTTAAGTACCAAGTACACAGTACAGGTAGGATAAATGTTTGTTAAGTACCAAGTACACAGTACAGGTAGGATAAATGTTTGTTAAGTACCAAGTACACAGTACAGGTAGGATACATGTTTGTTAAGTACCAAGTACACAGTACAGGTAGGATA
>NW_019397757.1:107820-108143 GCF_000591075.1 Eurytemora carolleeae | reverse complement strand
ACCCCCCCCCCCCCCCCACCTACACCCATACCAGGGGTGTACACTGTACAAATCCCAAAATTGTACTGCATAAAACATAAAATCCCAAAAATCATGTTTGTTTTGATGTTGTGAGTTTTCTATCTTAAATAGAATAAGCCTGGTCTGTAGACTGTATCCCCTGGGTTGTCTAGGATCACCTAATAAATCCTTCCACCCAGTTTATAGTGCCGGTTATCACACCAACAGCGTTAAAGTTACCAGCCGCTGTATTCATTAAAGCTAGCTAGTAATGCAGTACTTGTTTTATAATACTTACATGAAACTCGGTTGGGGGGGGGGGG
>NW_019397757.1:102040-107738 GCF_000591075.1 Eurytemora carolleeae | reverse complement strand
TACCTGTGGCGAATGGGAGAGGGGGGGGGGAGCAACGATTTAGTAATACCAATTACACACGATTATGTTTAATCTTCCAAACCTTAAAATTATAATTTATAATTATTAAAGAACATATTTGGAAAATGGAAAACTAAGGTTGACATGAACAAAAGAGGACAAGGAATTATTCGGTAACCGCCAAAAAATTTCTCTGAAAAAAAGTTTTCGGACATAAAGTCCTAAAATTTGGCAAAGGGAATGGCTAAATCTTTTATTTTGATACCTTTAAAAAAAAAAGTGGGGACAATCGGCATTTCAAGACAATACCATTTAAGCTATTACCCATGACACACTACGGTATAGAATTCGTTGTTTTTATCTTAAAAGAGAGGAATATTTGCCAAGGAAAAGTAAATATCCACATTTTTGGTGAAATTAATTTTGTAAATTTGCGTCAGTGCAAACTGACACTTTTAATAATATGTCACGTAATAGACTTTTATGTTTAGAATAGAATGTGAGAAGACAGAACACTAGATAATTAGATCCGCGTATTATTTTATTTCTACCAAAATATATTTTTATATTTTTAGAATTGCATTTCAATATTTTGTTCAGCCTAAACCTTAAATCATAATCCTGTTTATTTACTCAACCTTTATATTTAAATAAAAGTTCACGGAGTACAAACAAGAAACAAGATGTACACTGTACACTGTACACTGGCTGGACAGAGTCTTAAACTTATAAGTTAGCAATTTAACAAGTTAGGTTTCGAAGCTAAGGTTTGGGTCCGTTGCTACTAAAATTGTGTAAAAAATATTTTTAACAATTGAAATACACTAACAAAGTTTCCACCAAAAGGATTGTTTAAGGGAATTTATTAGTCTTTGAACGACACTGATTTTAGAAACCGGGTTTCGCGGTTTAGTTATTTTTTTAGTATACATGCTTAAATTATGTGGAATTTTTTTGCAATTTAAAAATATTTGTACTGTAAACTGTACATTGAATTTTAGTCGTACACTTGCTGTTTGTATGAGTTAAGCTCTATTCTGTACATGAACATATTACTAAAACTGGGAACTTTGCACTCCTGATTTAAACCTGAATAAAGTTAAGTCTCTAAAGAGTTCAGAATTAAATCTTAAATCTGAATTTCCTCCACGAATACGGAGAAATGCAGGTAAAATGTTGTTCTTTGTTTACGCCCTTGTTTAAAACTACGTGGTTAAATATTCTATTTTTTTTAAATGGGCTGTCTACGTACCGAGTACGTAATTTCAATTGTTCCTTTATGTTTATAAAGCATGCCCAAAAAAAAACGTTATCCCATACACCTTCGATCTAAGTATCCTTGTTTTCTAATTGAGAAATTTACCTTAAGCGGGTTCTCTAACAAACTGTCAGAATTTTACCTTTTTTATTGAAAAACGACTATTTTTTAATTATGGTTGCTTAGATATAAATGGTTGTGAATCGGACATGCGTTTTTGTAAAATGGAAGTTCCTTAATATATAAGGCCTACTACAATCTCTTTACGTCTAAGAATGAGTTTTGAATTTTATTTCAGGGTTTAAAGAGTTCTGCTGGTTCCTCGGTAGGACTGAAAACCCCTGAGGATGAAATCACTTGGAAACCATTTCCCGGTGAAACTACTCTGACTAGCAATGGAGGTTCTGTTACCATATTCTCCGGAAGGAAAACTGAGAATAAGAATGAAAGTGTCCTGAAAACAGCTGAAGTTAAAGAAGAAATTCACGGCGCTCAAAGCCAGGCAGAAACTGTGAGCAGGTGAGCCGACATCTTGTTCTTTTTCGTGATTTAAAAATGAAAATTTCATTTAAATTAGCAACAAAATGTGCCTTCTTATCTTGTAGCTAGATTTTCACATGTTCTAATTGTTTTTTTTGTGATTTTTTTAATTTAGTTTTCTAATTTTTTTTAATACTGTTCTAAAACTGTTCTAAAAATAATTGGCCTTTATTCGAATGAAGACTAATATCAAGAGGACGCAAATGCAAAGATGCCAACGCCCGATTTACAACGGTATCGTTGAAACCTTAACCTGATAAAAAAAAAAATATGTAAAGTACCGTTATTTTTAAGGCTCAAAAAGTGTTATTTCTAATATTTTTCCCATTGTTTCTTGTAAGCAAGAAATGCACAAGGCGCTTTTGCAGAGAAACCTTTGATAAAAATAAACATTTTAAATAAACACAAGATATCTAATTCATAATTGATCAAACAGAACCTAAAGGGCACCGTTTTAAGACGAGCATTGCCATCTTTTTATGGAGAGTCCCTTGAAATTAGGCTTATAGTCCCTTTAAGATATGTTGATGATCCCTTGACCTTGTCCTTTATCATTAATTGAATATTTAGGTTGATAGATAATCCACATGTTAGGCTGGTGTCGAATGCCTTTAGGTCCTTTGGATCATTCGCCTGGGAATCTATTAATCGAGAGTTTATTAAGTTAATAAATTCCGAGAGTTTTTTAATTTAATAAATTCCGAGAGTTTATCTAGTTAATAAATTGCGAGAGTTAAGTAAATTAATAAATTCCGAGAGTTTATTAAGTTAATAAATTTCGGGAGTTTATTAAGTTAATAAATTCCGAGAGTTAATTAAGTTAATAAATTCCTAGAGTTAATTAAGTATACCTAATTAACTCCGAGACAAAATGTTATAACATTTTGTCTCGGAGACAGCTGCGTAGTGCATAATATATAAATTTACTGAAAGATAAAAAACATATTTTTATTTAGGTCTGTTAAGAGGAGTTGACACGGTTTTGGGAGGAACTGTTCAGTTTCTCCGCCAGTTTGATAACGAAGAAGAGGGATATATCTAAATAAAAAATATTTTTTTGAAAAATAAAAATATTCTCTCTGACTTAAAACTTTTCTAAATTTCTTTTTGAAGAATAACAAGAAAAGACCGAAATTTTTTCATACCCCCCTTCTCCTCCGCAAAAAAACTACCTGCCAATAAGACAAAAGATTGATGAGGAAGTGCACTTTAAATGAAAGAGATGAATACAAATTACATTTTGATAATATTTGTGATATATCAAATTTGAGAAGCGATGGAAAAGGATTCTTGCTGCCTCGGTTCTCCAGTTTCTCTTGGTTTTGGTGAATATCTCCGTATGTATCCTGAGGTACCTGGATATAGATCTTCCTCTCAGGGTACCTGGTACACCAGGGATACCGGAGAGCCCCTCGCTTCGGAAACGTAAGCACACTGAGATGGAGGATCTAGAACTTTCTAAGGTTGGTTTTCATCCATATTTTGTTCTTTTAAAAATAACTTCCCAAGTGTAAAATCTTCCGAGTAGCATCTTCCCAATGTTAAATGTTCTAAGGGAACTTTTTAAAATGTCCTGGCCACAGCGCTCGGCTTTTGAACCATTCTTTTTATTAGAAATAGGAAAAATGAAACTTGAGATGATTTTTTAGAGAAAAAATTAACATGGGAAAATAAACATTTGGGAATTAGTTACTTTGGTATTTGCCTTTGAGAAAAATAAAAAATAATGGAATAAAAACGAGTGGAGTGGGTTATCAGAAAAATTAGACAAACAAAAAAGTTTTAATTTTTTTTTCTGATATCTTGGCTGAAAAATCAAAACTGGAATCATTATCTGTTGATGATGATATCTTGTGAAGAAATATGTAACCATAAAACTTTTTATTAAGGATAAGATTGGTTCTAAAAAGTTGAGAACTGACCGGGTTTATTTCTCTATCCAGGATTTTGTCAGGTTAGAACCATCTCAATCAGTTTTAAGCTGAACTAGCACAATTAAAAATAATATTCAAATGCAAATTTTAGAAAGAAATAAGAACAGACAAAATGTCATTCATTAATTTGTATAACCTTAATGTCATAAAAGATAGGCTGAGATCATTAAAACTTCATTTTAAATATTATCTATCCTGAAAAATAATTTTATTCATATTATTTTAGTTTCATGCTTGGGTCAAGAACTGAACATTCTAATAATTTGAAGAACTACCAAGAGCAAAACAAGTGTGAAGAGGAAGAGAAGAATAATGAGCAAGGAGAGCGCGAAAAACAAGAAACCCCACAAGAACAAGAGAGGCGTGAAGTGAACCATGACGAGCAAAGAAACCCCAAAGAACAGGGAGAGCAAAAAGAAAAAAAAACGCAGGAAAATAAAAAGACGTACGCTGAGACGGAGATGAAAAACGGTCTAAAAATGCTGAAAAAACAGGAAACAGACGGAGAACGGGAGAAGGACGGAGAACGGGAGAAGGACGGAGAACGGGAGAAGGTCAGAGAACGGGAGAAGGATGGAGAACGGGAGAGGGATGGAGAACGGGAGAGGGACGGAGAACCGGAGAAGAACGGAGAATGGGAGAAGAACGGAGAATTGGAGAATGACAGAAAACGGGAGAATGACGGAGAACGGGAGAATGACAGAGAACGGGAGAATGACAGAGAACGGGAGAATGACAGAGAACGGGAGAAGGACGGAGACCGGGTGAAGGACGGAGACCAGGAGAAGAAGGGAGAATGGGAGAAGAATGGAGAATGGGAGAAGAACAGAGAACGGGAGAAGAACAGAGAACGGGAGAAGGACAGAGAACGGGAGAATGACGGAGAACAGAATGAAGGAGAACAGAAGGATGGAGAACAGAAGGAAGGAGAACAGAAGGATGGAGAACAGAAGGATGGAGAACAGAAGGAAAGAGAACAGAAGGATGGAGAACAGAAGTATGGGGAACAGAAGGATGGAGAACAGAAGGATGGAGAACAGAAGGATGGAGAACAGAAGGATGGAGAACAGAAGGATGGAGAACAGAAGGATGGAGAACAGAAGGATGAAGAACAGAAGGATGAAGAACAGAAGGATAGAGAACAGAAGGATGGAAAACAGAAGTATGGAAAACAGAAGGATGGAGAACAGAAGTATGGAGAACAGAAGTATGGAGAACGGAAGGATGGAGAACAGGAGAAGGATGGAGAACATGAACTTGCTGATATGAAGGAACAAAATGAACAAGGAATGGAAGCTTATCAGGTCTAATTATTAATTTATATTTTTTAATTTCTTCAATTCGTTGAACTTAAAAAAAGTCTTAATTAAATGAGAACATGTTTTGTACTTAATCTTAATAATAAAAACATGTATTTTTTCTAATAGTATTTCCGTGCTGATCCGTGGAAAGAGAATGAAGAGAAAGAGGAAGAAAGAAGAAAAAGAAAAGAGGATAGAGAGGAACAAAAGAAAGTTGAAGAAAAGGAAGTATCTGGAAAGAGTGAAGATAAGACTTTTAACAATGCTGAGATAATAGAGAAGAACAATAATTTCTTGAAGGATGGTTCTGGTGTAAACAAGAAGGATGAAGAAGATCTTGGAAACGGACCTGAAATCCCCAAAACTCTAGAATTTGAATCTGACAAATTGTCCCAAACTGGAGAACAGGTTCACGGAGAAAAATATAAACAGGAACCAGAGATAAACACAGGAAGCGGAAAGGCAATAAGACATATCGTGGAATCAGGAGAGGAGAAACATAAGAAAGTGAAGACCTTGACAACTATCGCCATGGAAGCAGGAAGGAAGTCGGGAAAAGGAAATAACATGGTTCCTGAATTCGAAAAAGAAAAGGAATTAGATAAAAGGAAATCCAAAGAGATAGATAAAGACGGAAAGACTGGTGAACGAGAGTTAATTAACTC
>NW_019397757.1:86963-101548 GCF_000591075.1 Eurytemora carolleeae | reverse complement strand
CAAACCCTACCCCCACTTTGTCCCCCATTACCCCCCCCTTCCCCCTGTCCCTGCTCTTGACAGTATACTGAATATTTAATAATAAACTTCTGCTCAAACTTTATTGGATTTAGAACTATACAACTTGTACATTAGGCGCAATAGGGGTATCTTTAAGTGTGAGTGTGGGGGGGTAGAATTTTAGAAACTACAGAATTTCAGAATTAGAACAGGATAAAATTTCAATCATCTCTTGGGCATTTTTGAAGGTTTTATCAATGACTGATGAGACTTTTTCTGATCTCATTTAAATTATTTCCATTCAAACGTAGGAAAACAGAGTTTTTTTCGTATTGGCATTTAAGAAATGTTCATGAATTTTCAGCAAACTTTAATATTACCTGTCAGTGTCATTCCAATCACAGTGTAAGAAATAAAGAAGGAAAGACTGATGAGGATAAAGAAGGAAAGACTGATGAAGATAAAGAAGGAAATACAGATGAGGATAAAGAAGGAAAGACTGATGAGGATAAAGAAGGAAAGACTGATGAAGATAAAGAAGGAAAGACTGATGAGGATAAAGAAGGAAAGACTGATGAAGATAAAGAAGGAAATACAGATGAGGATAAAGAAGGAAAGACTGATGAGGATAAAGAAGGAAAGACTGATGAAGATAAAGAAGGAAAGACAGATGAGGATAAAGAAGGAAAGACTGATGAGGATAAAGAAGGAAAGACTGATGAAGATAAAGGAGGAAAGACAGATGAGGATAAAGAAGGAAAGAATGATGAGGATAAAGATGGAAAGAAAGCTGAAAATGAAGACGATAATGATTCTGTAAAAGAGAATGAAGAACCAAACAGGCAGAAAGAAGAACTGAAAGGTATCTAGATACAGAATTAATTAAAGAAACATTCTCTTCACATTTTCTAATACTTTCTGCTAAAAAAATGTCTTAAAAAATACAAATTCTATATCTAGACCGCTTGGAGAACCCTTCAAAATGTGGAAAAAATTCTTCTGGAAAAAAGAAGCGTCGTAAAGGAAACAAGAAGGCGAAACTGTATTTTTAATTTTTATTCTACTTTTCTTCATTCTGTAAATTGTGTCTTATTTTGTAATTGGTTACTTTATATTTATTCTAATAGAAATATATTTGAAGTATCCGTACACCAACTTTCAGAAATTTAAAGGGACTGTAAGCGTAATTTCAAGTAAACCTCTATGCACAGATGGCAATGTCCGATTTACAACGGTGCCCTTGAACGCGTTGTCTGATCAAGTATGAATTAGATATGCTCTTGTTTATTCAAACCATTTTCTTTGATTTGTGGTTTCCTTGAAAAAGGACTTGCGCATTTCTAGCTTACAACAAAGATTGGAGAAATTAACTTTTCGATTCAGGTAAAACTCGTTATCTTCACATTTTTGATCATATTA
Source organism: Eurytemora carolleeae (assembly GCF_000591075.1). Taxonomy (NCBI): domain Eukaryota; kingdom Metazoa; phylum Arthropoda; class Copepoda; order Calanoida; family Temoridae; genus Eurytemora; species Eurytemora carolleeae. The sequence goes on along the minus strand of NW_019397757.1, from coordinate 100,129 downwards.
AGGTTTCAAGGGTACCATTGTAAATAATTCGTTACTATCTTTCCATGGAAATCATAATGTTGTGATCGACCTTTTCTATTAACAGATTGGCCCAATAAAACCTCTGATAGGTATTTGAGAAATATTTTATAGGGCGACATATATTGTAACTTGTGATAGATTCTCATAAAACCTTTATGCTTCTGAAGTAATAAATGCAATTTCAAAACTTTGATAGAATTTTCTATCTCTTAGATGCAATTTCTAAATATTCGCTAGAATTTTAAAACTTTGATATAATCTAAGAAAACATGGATAGAAATTCATAAAACTTTGATCGAGACCAATTTACTTATTACACGTATAATTTGCAAAAGAAAAAGATATCCCATTTTTTAGAATTTAAGCTAAAATGCTTGGCATAGCTGCGTCAGAACTACTTCGGATATTCCAGCAAATATTTATTACTGAAGGTGCATAGTTCTAACTCTTCTAACTAGATCTATCTTCAAGAGTTATCTCCGCGCCAAATATATGGAGCGCGCTTTAAAGGGGTTGGGTTGAAGAGGCCATGGGGTGGGGATTCACACTGGAATATAAACAAACTCTATCCCTCTTACCTCAGGTCTACACACACTGGAATATAAACAAACCATATCCACCTCACCTCAGGTCTACACACACTGGAATATAAACAAACCATATCCACCTCACCTCAGGTCTACACACACTGGAATATAAACAAACTCTATCCACCTCACCTCAGATCTATGCACATTGGAAGGCTCCTTGTCGGCTAGTTAGTTTTGTTGGTTTAGATGCTGGCGTAGAGCTCTCTAATATCTCACCAGCAGGAGGTTTACTGAAGGGAGGGGGGGAGGTTTACTGAATGGGATGGGGGTAAGGGATGTATTACATACATTGAGATTATACAAAGCAAAATGGGACTGTACACAAAATACATCATTTCCGTCAAGTGAATCCATCCACTTCACTTTCCCAGACAATTTTGCTGGGAAGGTTCATTGTGAACATCTGAGAGAATTATGAAATAAATAACCTCACCTCCACTAAACCCTACTATTCATTCGGCCAGTGTACTGCAATTCACTGCAGTGCACACCGAAAGCTTAGTCGAGGGTGACCTGTAACTCTTGAGTTTAATTTCTCTATGAATTAAGATATCAACATCATATCACCAATTATGGGGGTGGTATATCATGTATGATATGAAGACTTGCCTCAACATCTAATATCTAATATATAATGTCTTGCAACTTGGTGCAATAGGTTTTTGATTTCTATGTGTCTAAAGTTTTACACCTGGTTGCAAAAATAAAGGATTAGAAAATTCGAATTGAGATTTGAGTTCCTTCGTGAAGAGAAGTATTTTGTTTTTATTCTTTTTTGTGTTGTTTTTTTCCCTCAGAAATAATGAAATCTTGTGATCCATGTTTTCGAACAAACATTTTGCCAATTATATAATTTATCAGTTATTCAATCTTCTGGCAATTTCAACTTCAATTTAAAACAAATTCTGACATGCAAAAAAAATTCTAGAACCTTTTTGTACCCTCGAAACCTAGCTATCTAAACCCAGTTTTATTAGCGTGAACTGTGTTTAAGTTTCTTGCTCCAGGCTCTATGTAAACTTGTATTTTTAGTTGCTGACAGTATAAAAACAGGATGAATATAATTAACAGAGTGTAAACTGTACAAACAGCCTCAGTTACAGCAGGGATAGAATAACAAAATTGTAAATAAAAAAACAATGAAGAAAAACAAACTTTTTACAAAGATTTTTTTGCAAAAATGTTTCTATTCTTCTCCGTGTGTGAAGCTATGCAAAACTCTAGAGTTGAAAACTGGAAAAAATAGAATAAATTCATTTTTATTCATTTTTGCGAGTATTTCTCTTGAAATTGCACACTGCGTGCGGTCATTTCGCGGAGGTCTATTGTTGACAGAATTTCGCACAGTTTTGCACGGATTCTCCTGCAGCATTGCGGACATCTAGGCAGCATCATACTTAACTTAATCAGAATTTGCAGGAACTTGGGCCATACCCCTTTATCCCCTACCCCCCCCCATTCCCTCCAATTGAAAATTATAAATATTTTCCCTTTATTGGACCCCCTCTCACGTCTTGAAATTTCCAACAAAATAAAACTTTAAAGGGACTGCTCACCAATTTCAAAATTGATAAAATACCCCATTTTTTAAAATGAAAACACTTATACAACTAATCAAATATTATTGCTTCAAGATGACCTCGAGGGCCATAAATAATTCAATACGCTCTGTTACATCACCATCGAGATTTTCTCCCCGAAAAACACCCAATGTCGTTTTTCAGAGTTAAGTCTTAGTTGTTCACCTAATTCCGAAAATTGGAGAATTCTTTCCAAATGCGTGAAGAATCCCTTTAATCGGTAAATTTATTGAAACTAAACTTTTATATGAGTTCAGCATTGTCAGTTTCTATTCAACATGCTATTCAACAAACACATAACTAATTCCACAGACAAACAATAACAGTTTACGAGACAAACAGATATGCACTTGGATGCATCCAAGCCTAAAATTCTCACATATCTTCTGCACTAAAGAGCATTCATAACTTCATTCATTCGTCATTTTTTATTCATCTTTTCATTCATTCGTCATTTATTATTCATCTTTTCATTCATTCGTCATTTATTATTCATCTTTTCATTCATTCTTTTATTCTTAATGCAGGGTTACCCACAAAGGTATGATTGTACGGAATTTGTAAGTCCCTTTTCTTACATACAGGGTTCCCTTCAGGCTTAAACAGGCTTATTTCTGTGCTTGCTAATTAAGTAAACCATCAAGATACTCAATTGAATGAAATACAAAAAGTTAAGCTTTAAACCGTCCTATTCTGAAAGCATTAGGTCGTCTTTACAGTCTCATCCTTGGTGGTTAATCCTGTATCTTGCTAGACTAAGAGTACTTTCTGCTTAATTCATTCAATTTTTATTCATTAATAACTGATTATAATCATTAACGGAACTACTAATCAACTGAACTTATCACTTGATCTACCAAGAAAACTGCGCACTTTTTAACTAATCTATAACTTTGCTTTTCAACTGATCTGGTCTTCTTTTCTCAAATAATCTACTGAAGAAGAAGAAGAAATCAACTAATCTATTGATCAACTGATCAATCAATCAACTGACCTGCTGATCAACTGACCTGCTGATCAACGGACCTACTGATCAACTGATCTACTGATCAACTGATCTACTGATTAAATGATCTACTGATCAACTGATCTACTGATCAACTGATCTACTGATCAACTGATCAACTGATCTACTGATCTACTGATCAACTGATCTACTGATCAACTGATCAACTGATCTCCTGATCAACTGATCTACTGGTCAACTGATCTACTGATCAAATGATCTAGTGATCAACTGATCTACTGATCAACTGATCTACTGATCTACTGATCTACTGATCAACTGATCTACTGATCAACTGATCAACTGATCTCCTGATCAACTGATCTACTGATCAACTGATCTACTGATCAAATGATCTAGTGATCAACTGATCTACTGATCAACTGATCTACTGATCTACTGATCAACTGATCTGCTGATCAACTGATCTACTGATCAACTTATCTACTGATCAACTTATCTACTGATCAACTGATCTACTTAACATCTGATTTACTAATCGACAGATTTACTGATCGACAGATTTACTGATCAACTTATAAACCGATAACGGATCTACAAATAAACTGATACATCAATGAAATGATCATTGAAAAATTAATATCGTGATTTTATTATTTTTACCAAGTGATCAATGGATTATTAACGAATATGGTCAGTTGTATGATCGCACACTGTACCTTGACCTAGGTATTAATTGTAGTGTGTTGATCCTGGGAGATTGTTGAGAAAACTAATTTAGTTCTCTCCACCATTCGTCTGATTTTATCTTCAACAAATTCTCTCACGTTTTTCTCAAATTATTGAAAACTGTGAAATAACAGGAATATTTGCCCAAGACGGATCTCATCTAAAACTAATGAAATATTTGTATTGAGACCTTGGTTCTTATTCCGGGATCTTTGCAATTTACAATCAGTCAAAATTCCAAAACTAAGAATGTAGAATTTGAAATAGAAAATCATTTTACTCACATAACAATTATTCAATTGATTTTTACGTGTTTTTTCATAATTCACTAATTCTCTATTTTAAATTAAAAATTTGTCATTTGAAACCTATAAATCATTCTGTCAAATTTTTAAAATTTTTCATAATCAATTAGTTAAAAAAAAATCTTTTAATGTTTCCATCATAACATAAAGGATATTCTTTTAATTGTAAATTGTCCAAACTGGCGAAAAAAGGTTTTACTCTTATCATTACTTTTAATTATCATGTTCTTTTAACATAATATTTTCATCTTTTCTTCCCAATTTACAATCTTCTCGTCTTTCCTTTTCTTATCTTCTCACCTCCCATTCCCATCTTTTCTAACCCCCTTTGACTCCTGTAACCCAAGGGATAGCCAGGAAATTATTTAGCATATTCTCTACAATAGTTTATGAATGTATACGCCAAGCTATTATGAATGCGTATAAGAAGAGAATGAAGTGTACGCAGCTATCTCTCTCAAACATCTAAAGTTGGACCTCACACGTTCACACCTTTAGAACCAGGCTCAACCATAATTATGCTCTTATACATTCTAGATATTCTTCATAGATAGCAGGCAACCTTTTCTATACATTAATATGCTGTTAATGCATCATGCTTATGCTAATTCAACCCTACCTTGCCCTCCTTCTTCTCTTCTTCCAATACCTCCCCCAACCACTCCTCCACCTCCTTCACCTCGTCCACCTCGTCCATCTCGTCCACCTCGTCCACCTCGTCCACTTTCTCCACCTCGTCCACCTTCTCCACCTCGTCCACCTCCTCCACCTTCTCCTTCACCTCCACCTTCACCACCCCCTCATCTTTTAATACCTCCGCCTCCTTAACCTCCTATTGTATGTTTAAATCTCTCTATACGTACGGGGTTGTGAGGACTATATATAAAGTTTTGATCAAGATAACTTGGACTGTATAATCATCCCTAAGGGTATCTTCATATCTCTCTAACTATCTAATTTCTTATCATATCTTCACATCGTTTATCATTAGTCAAACCCTTTCTTCTACCATATCCATATTTGTATTTGGATTTGTTTTTAAACAGTGTGGACTGGAGCCTGTCTAACAAACAAAAAATACTGAATTTTGCCTGTTTTATTATTAAATCATACATTTGTTTAATTTTACTCCACAAATCTGATCTTTTTGAAACTCACAAATAAAAAAACATGTAAACTTTAATCATCATTATGAAGCTAAAATCATTATTAAACAGAGAGGAGGCAAAAAGGTGTCTTTAGAGTTCAATCACAAAAAAATCACTCACTTCGATGACATCAATTTGGAAAAGGAAGTAGTAAGAAACACAAATTCAATTTTTACAATTTAGCTAGTCCATTTTCAGTTAAAGATTATAATTAAATATTTGATATTAGCCCTTCTATCCCTTGAACACCCCTAAATCACCATGAAAACATTAAAAAGTCTTGAACATTTATATTGTTTGAGAAAGAAAAGTTATCTAATTGGTTCCATGCCGAGATACCTTGTTGGTTAACTCTACCTATAGACCTACACCGACACTACTGGGATACATCAATGTTTTTTGAACTAAGGCCTGGTGGGGCGGAGTGGGTTGGGGTTTACAAGTTTAAACAACCCTACTGTAAACCCTGATATATCCAACCCTACTGTAAACCCTGATATATCCAACCCTACTGTATAAACTACCCTGATATATCCAACCCTACTGTACAAACAACCCTGATATATCCAACCCTACTGTACAAGCTGCCCTGATATATCAAACCCTGCAGTACAAACTACCATGATACATCCAACCCTACTGTACCCTGATATATCCAACCCTACTGTATACCCTGATATATATATAACCCTACTGTACAAACTACCCTGATATATCCAACCCTGCTGTATAAACTACCCTGATATATCAAACCCTACTGTACAAACTACCCTGATATATCAAACCCTGCTGTACAAACTACCCTGATATATCCAACCCTGCTGTACAAACTACCCTAATATATCCAACCCTGCTGTATACCCTGATATATCCAACCCTGCTGTACAAACTACCCTGATATATCCAACCCTGCTGTATACCCTGATATATCCAACCCTGCTTTACAAACTACCCTGGTATATCCAACCCTGCTGTACAAACTACCCTGATATATCCAACCCTGCTGTATACCCTGATATATCCAACCCTGCTTTACAAACTACCCTGATATATCCAACCCTGCTGTACAAACTACCCTGATATATTAAACCCTACTGTACAAACTACCCTGATATATCAAACCCTGCTGTACAAACTACCCTGATATATCCAACCCTACTGTACAAACTACCCTGATATATCCAACCCTGCTTTACAAACTACCCTGATATATCCAACCCTGCTGTACAAACTACCCGAATAAGAACCTATTTTTGACAAATACCACGGAACCCTAAAACTGTATTGCCTGTCTCGTATTCCACCCCAATCTAAGGTTTCATTTAATCTATCTATTATTGTAATTTTCCCGCGTCTAAGATTGGTAAATTGCAGAGACAAATTCTAGCATAATACTAGCTCCTGGTCCCTACTCTACACAGTACCTAGATATTAGGAGACAGCAGTTCAAATATCGGATGAGGGTAGTTAAGAAGATGGTTTATATCCCTAGGGTCTCTAGATTAAACCAGACAATTTGAGATTGCCGAGCAGTTTTATATATTTTGCTTTGCTGAGGTAATGTGAGATAAAATAAATTGTTAATAAGTTGTTAATCTATCGCTCCAGTTCAAAAAAGTTGCAACAAGCTTAAAAAAAGTTGAGAACATATTTCTCAGAGACCCATTCATAAAGAATTAAAATCACACCCTATTTTACTTTTTAATCGTATTTTACACATATCTAACAAAGAAAATTATAGTTTTTCCACACATAGATGGATAGATAGATAGATAGATATATAAATAGATATTGAGAGGTAGATATTCATATGGACATACATGATAGATATTTAGGTATATGTATATTAGATATATATATATATATATATATATANTCTTTTTAAGTCAAGAGGCAGGTTATTCCACATCTTAAGAAGAGAGCTTGATGGTAAATACTGTAATGAGCACATTTTGAGAATGTCAAGTTGATAGTTCAGAGATCTTTCAAAGTTTCCAAGCTTTTAAAAAATATTTTCAAAAGATGCGGAAGAAGTTTATGTGTATATTTATACATAAATGTATACAAGTAATAGAAGCAAGCACTTCGCAGTTTTGAGATTAATATATCCAGAGCTACATTATATTAAGATCGAGGCCTGGCTGCACTTCAAAGTTGGCCTAGTTATATTCGTTATAAAAAATTATTTAAATGATTGTAAGATCTTTTATATTATTTTCAAGCAGATATGCACTATAGTTTCAGTAGAAGTAAATATTTCCATTTACTGATAGCGCCGATTGAAGGATTCAAAACTCTAATTGGATAATGAGAGAGATAGAAAGATAGCTGTTACCGCCATACATTTTATATTGGTTCAGAATAGACAACAAACACATGACTGAACCCTGTTTGGATCAGGCGCTAATGGACTCGGCATACAGAAGTATTATATGACATTTGGAGCTAGTTTGTTCGTCGAATCCATTAAGTACAATACACTTTTGAGATCATTTAAAAACTACAAAAAGAGTATGCATGCTTTGGTCAAACTATAAAATCATTCAAAATACAGTAAAGGAATTGAGTCTTTGCCACAAACTCAAATTTTCAAATCCTTAACTTTGCCAGGCCTGATAGTGTAGACTTTTGATATTTCAAACTTAGATTTTTTGATCTAACAGAATTTATAGTTTGAAATATCTAAGATTCATGGCATTGGGTTGCAAAGATAAAGAGACTAGAAAATCAGAGATTGTGGCGAAGAGTCAATTCCTTTTACGTTTTCACAATTGATAAGAAAACAATAAAAATTAATCGACTGACCATGTTCGATCTTATTCATTCAAACTAATTTAGTATCACATATTTTTCGTTTGATTTTATTTACCTCCAAATAATTTTTTATCTTAATTTTAGGTAAACTGAACAAAATTTTAAAGGAACTGAATTTTCTTTATAATCCTAATCCTTTTAACCTGATGTCTTGGACCTTTTATATTTTACACTATAGCTAAATCAAGTTCAAAAATGGCGTGTATTCAGTTGGTTTGGATTCTCTAGCATGCAGGAATATATATTCAACACCCTGTACAGCATTAAATACCCATTTTGTTCTTCCCACTGTAGAGAAATATAAAACCAGCTAAACACACACAGTAAACTTGGAGCCTTTAAACTCTACAAAACAAAGAGTTTCGAATTGTTTCTGTTTACACAAAACACAAACTAACAAGGACTTCTTCCCTTCTCTTCAAATAATTACCCGCCCCCCATGATGAAGTGGAGGGGGGGGAGGTACTAATCCGGCAGGCGCCGATTCTTGGTTCAATATTTGCCAAGTTTTATAGTCGCGCCAACCTCGAAACTGTATAGACTAATTTCTATAAAGAAATCTCTGTCCCTGCCACACACCGGAAAAGTCGGCCATGGAATTCGTCGACGAATACCCTGTCTTTTATTATTTTGTTTTAGAGGTTTTAAAAATAATAACATTTTGAAATTGTGCTTGTGGTTCTTAATTTAAACTGTGCAAAAATGTCGAAACCTATACAAGCAACTTATTTGTTTTTAAAAATATTGAAATCGGCAACCGATGATTCACGAGTTTGCGTGGGAGACTGCGAAATATTACACCTGGAGAAGGCGCCTCTTCACTAAATCAACAACCCTTCATCTCCGTTCCTCCCCCACCCCCTCGTCTTCGTTCTCCCCCCCCAGGGGTTGTTTTTAAAGTGAAGGGGTTGTAGTCAGATTGTGTGGGCGGGTATATACGGAATAATTAAATTGCTATCTCTAGACCCGATTGCTAATGATTACAGCTATAATTAGGGGGCAGACAAGGGGGGGCGGACGGTGAATTTAAGAGGGCGGGCCCCCGGGGGCGGGGAAGGGGGACAAAGTTTGTTTATTTAATTGTTTCCGGTATATGGGTGTTCTAAAGAACAAGGTCTGACGCTGTAGCATCTGGTCTTGTTTGGTCCATGATCTTTAGTTTATGATTTAGAGTCATTTGTCTCTAGCTTATGATCTCTAGTCAAAGATCTCTAATCCATGATCTTTAGTCAAAGATCTCTAATCGATCGATGATCTTTAGTCAAAGATCTATCGTCCATGATCTCTAGTCAAAGATCTTTAATCCATGATCTCTAGTCAAAGATTTCTAATCCATGATCTCTAGTCAAAGATCTCTAGTCCATTATCTCTAGTCAAAGATCTCAAATCCATGATCTCTAGTCCATGATGTCTAGTCAAAGATCTCTAGTCCATGATCTCTAGTCAAAGATCTCTAATCCATTATCTCTAGTCAAAGATCTCTAATCCATGATCTCTAGTCAAATATCTCTAGTCTATGATCTCTAGTCAAATATCTCTAATCCATTATCTCTAGTCAAAGATCCCTAATCCATGATCTCTAGTCAAAGATCTCTCGTCCATGATATCTGAATCTATAATATCTCGTGATCTTTGGTTCATGATCTCTGGTCATTGATCTCTAGTTTAGTCTTTAGTTAAGGATCTCCAGTCAATGATATCCAATCCCTGATATCTCTAGCTCATGATCTCTAACCTATGATCTTCATTCAATGATCGTTAGTTAATAATCTTTAGTTTATGATCTTTAGTTCATGAACTCCAGTCCATGATTTATAATTCAAGATCTCTCTAGATCACGATCTCTAGTCTATGATCTCTAGTTCATGATTTGTATTCCATGAGCTCTAGTCCGTGATCTCTAGTCGATGATTTCTATTCCATGATCTCTAGTCTATGATCTCTAGTCCATGACCTTTGGTCCTAAATCTTTAGTCTATGATCTCTATTCCATGATCTCTAGTCCATGATCTCTTGTCCATGATCTCTAGTCCATGATCTCTAGTCCATGATCTCTAGTCCATGATCTCTAGTCCCATGCTTTCTGGTTAATTATCTCTAATCCATGATACATTCATTAATTAACAATTAACTTGTGTCTTATTCCTGGTGGTTTATTATCTAATTTCTATTTAATAAATAGTGTTTTATCCAAAGAACTTCCAATTGTTTTATAAAAGTAAATATATCTTTTTTCCTTCTCATTTTATTGGATTATTGACAGTTATTGGAAAGATTACTTTTCGTAGCTATTTTCAAAACTCACCTAATTAAAAAGTAAATGGTGTCCCGATCCCACTTCAATGCAATGAAAGAGAAGGTCAAATATTTCGAAAGACTTTGTAACCTCGCAGCTCCTCCTTCTGTCTCTTTATCTTTGAACCACAATGTCGTAAACCTTAGATATTTCAAACTATAAATTATGCTGTATCAATTGAACTAAGCTTGAAATATCATAGGTTTACACCTTCAAATTTCAAACCATTTTGTTCTTCTCAAAGGCCTTTCAATATGCAAAGTTAGGATTGAAAACATTTAACATTTCAATCTAACGTGAAAAAAACTAATCTAATAACAGAATTCATGCTTTAAAATATCTTAGGTGTACGACATTGGGTTTCATAAAGATAAAGGGGTTAGAAATTAGAGTTTGTGGATAGAACTCAATTTATTTACTTTAATTTTGCCTGGCAATATAATATATCCTGTAAATATTTTACGTGGCAATATAATATATTCTGTAAATATTTTACATGGCAATATAATGTATTCTGGAAATATTTTACTTGGCAATATAATGTATTCTGTAAATATTTTACTTGGCAATATAATGTATTCTGTAAATATTTTACATGGCAATATGATATATTCTGTAAATATTTTACTTGGCAATATAATGTATTCTGTAAATATTTTACGTGGCAATATAATGTATTCTGTAAATATTTTACTTGGCAATATAATGTATTCTGTAAATATTTTACTTGGCAATATAATGTATTCTGTAAATAGTTTACGTGGCAATATAATTTATTCTGTAAATATTTTACTTGGCAATATAATGTATTCTGTAAATATTTTACATGGCAATATAATACATTCTGTAAATATTTTACATGGCAATATAATATATTCTGTAAATATTTTACTTGGCAATATAATGTGTTCTGTAAATTTTTTACATGGCAATATAATGTATTCTGTAAATATTTTACTTGGCAATATAATGTATTCTGTAAATTTTTGGAACAGTCTGTATATTGTATTTGTATCTAGTTTATGGCTGATAGATGGCCTGTGGCAGATTCAAGATAAGAATCTTGATATAATGTTATTATAACACAGCTATGTTATATTGTCACAATGTCCAGTAATAATGCAATTTATAAATCTAGAACGCTTCGCGCCCCTGTTTACATTGATACATATAGCTTTTTAATGTTCAGTATTTTTTTTGGTAAATACAGTTGTGAAACAAACAAAAACAGATTTACAAGAATTTCCTAGTGTTTTTTTTTCGTTAAACAAAAAAAAATGAAAATTTGAAATGAGATTCAAAAATATTTGCCGTCGATTGCATCCTAAATAGGTTTGTTTTGAAAAAAAATACTTAAACGGATAAATTTCTAATCATGAAAGAAAGAATGAAATGAAAATGGTAAAACATCTGACAATTAGTTAAACACTTTCTTTAACTTTATCCTTGGGCAGAGAAGAAAAGAATATTTAAAGTTTGTCATGTTTTTGTTGTTTACAAAACTCTCTCAGAAGTTTCAAGTTACAGTCTCCTTGTCTTCTTGTCTCCTCAACACAGTAACAAGAAGTTTAATATTGTTTAACAGTTTCTTTATTAACAGTAGAATTTAAAAATTTTCATCAACAGAAACAGAAAACAGAAACAGAAAACAGAAAACAGAAAACAAAAAACAAAAAACAGAAAACAGGAAACAGAAAACAGAAAACAGAAAACAGAAAACAGAAAACAGAAAACAGAAAACAGAAAACAGAAAACAGAAAACAGAAAACAGAAAACAGAAAACTAGAAATAAAATCTAATTAAACAAAGATGTTCTCTTTTTAAATAAGTTGAACATTTTAAACATTTTTTTCGTTTCATTTTCTGTTTCTTATTCCTCAGTAAATAGTCTTCTCATGCCAAAAAGGCCAAAAAGGCTGGTCTGACTAACATTAATTAACTAATTATTTGTAATTAATACCATATCTTATTCATACTCCAAGTTGAATCCCATATCTCTTCTATACTCTAAGTTTAATCCCATATCTCATCCATGCTCCAAGTTTAATCCCATATCTCCTCAATACTCCAAGTGTAATCCCATATCTCCTCTATATTCCATGTTTAATCCCATATCTCCTTCATGCTCCAATCCCATATCTCCTCCATACTCCAAGTTTAATCCCATATCTTCTTCATGCTCCAAGTTTAATCCCATATCTCCTCAATTTTCCAAGTGTAATCCCATATCTCCTCTATATTCCATGTTTAATCCCATATCTCCTTCATGCTCCAAGTTTAATCCCATATCTCCTCCGTACTCCAAGTTTAATCCCATATCTCCTCCATACATCAAGTATAATCCCATATCTTCTTCATGCTCCAAGTATAATCCCATATCTCCTCAATTTTCCAAGTGTAATCCCATATCTCCTCTATATTCCATGTTTAATCCCATATCTCCTTCATGCTCCAAGTTTAATCCCATATCTCCTCCGTACTCCAAGTTTAATCCCATATCTCCTCCATACATCAAGTATAATCCCATATCTTCTTCATGCTCCAAGTATAATCCCATATCTTCTTCATACTCCAAGTTTAAATCCATATAATTTCTTTTGTATTTTCTCTCCCCTCGTTTTATTTATATTTACATTTTCTATAATAGCTCACTTAAATCGGTTTAAAATATCGTTAAATATAATTAGATAATAAAAAATTGTAATAAGCATTAATC
>NW_019397757.1:78112-86775 GCF_000591075.1 Eurytemora carolleeae | reverse complement strand
AAGTGTAACTTATGGCAAGTGTGACTTATGGCAAGTGTAACTTATGGCAAGTGTGACTTATGGCAAGTATAACTTAGGGCAAGTGTTACTTATGGCAAAGGTATTATGGGAAGTGTAATTATGGCAAAAGTATTATGGCAAATGAAACTGAGCCTCTTCGATCCTGAGCAGTTAAAGGAAATTAAAATCTCATCCTTTGTGGGTAACCCTGTACCATAAATCAGACGTTCACTGTACAGGTTAAAGATTAATTTAGAGTAATTATTATTCTTTAACTATTCTTTTTTTTACTCACAATAAACCGTTCTGATATTTCTTGGAAAAATATGAAAAATATTTTATTTGGCGCTAAAATAATGGATTTTCTAGAATCGTATCGAAGAAAATAAGTTTTACAAAGTTTACAGCGTAATAATATGATTTATTATGTACTATATTGTTATATAAGAACTTGGTTAAGGATAAGTTTACAAAGTTACAGGAGCGCTACAAGAGCTAAGAATGATTAATTGAGTGAAATTATAGAGAAAAGTATTCATCAACGCCATAGTGTGATCCAAAGTTGCAAGCTTTAGAGCAAAAATCGATGAAACTTTACAATTTCTTTTTAAAATTCCAAAAGATTTTTAACAGTGAACTGAATACACACGCTTTAAACTGACTACTAATTTCTATATCTTTACAACAGGATGATGTACAGTGTACAGTGTACACCTTTGATATTTCAAGCCTTGATCATTTTATCTACCAGGATTCACAGTGTAAAAACAGAAGTCTATAAAAGCAGGTTGCAAAGATATGAGACTTAGTAAATTAGAGTCTGAAGCAAGTAATCAATACCTTTATTTTTGTGTAATGAATATGTTATTTAAAACCCCAAATTTCAACTATATTATTATTGAAACGAAATCTAAAATGATAAAGAAAAAAAAAACAATAAAATACATAAATATATCTTACATAAAAGCATTTCCAAGAATGTTTAATTAAACTCAATGAATACCACAAGATTGTGGGATACTAAATAGTAATGTGAATACTGTTTATTAATGAATAAGCTAAAAAACCTTAATGGGACTATACGTGTAATTTAAAGTGACCCGAGATGGAATTTAAAGAATTTGAGCCGCGGTTTAAATCCGCCAAACCCCGGTTTAAATTCAGCGCCGGCTTAAATTTTGAAACATTTGATACAATTTTAAGTGGAACCAACCATATTTAAACCGCGGCTTAAATTTAAACCACCGCTCAAATTCTTTAAATTCGGCCACTGACTATTCAAATACAACAAAATTTAGAATAATTTTATTTGTTGAAAGTATAAGTGCAAGTATTATGAGAGAATTGTAGAGGATTCATTTTTCATTATTTTCTTTATTTTCTAGTTTTCTCAATATCTTTTTCATGTTCATCTTCGGAAACTATTTTCTCCTTGGTTGCAGTTAGAAGAAGACTCCTAGAAACAAAACAATAATAAAAATGGCGCCAAAATAAACAACTATGGAAGGTCAACTTCTACACTACAGTGTTCTTTAAATAATGATTTTAAATTGGCAATTGTTGTCCTCGTCATGCTTTATAAAATGTTGCTTTGTTATAAACTTTTACTCTGTTTATAGAACGGGATCGTACAAACCCAATCCTTTAATTGTGTGTCCATTTGGACTATAACCCTTGTCCCCTGCATTCAGTGTTAAATTTCAATCTGGAGAATTTGAAAGTTTTGGTTTTACTTATTAATTAAAATCTGACAAAATTAAATCCATGTATTTTTGCCATTTTTGAATTTATAAGAAGGCCGGACCACAGGACCACATTTCCTAATTCCAAAATTAATNGTATTCCTTCTCCCTGTATTCCTTGTCATTGTATTCCTTCTCCCTGTATTCCTTGTCATTGTATTCCTTCTCCCTGTATTCCTTGTCCTTGTATTTCTTCTCCCTGTATTCCTTGTCCTTGTATTCCTTCTCCCTGTACTTTTGTTTCTTGAATCCTTCTTTCCGTTTTCCTATTTTAGTTTTAATCTTGATTTCATTTTCCTCCACTTTAATCCTTTCCTATTTAAGTTTACTTTTTCTTTTTTCCCTGTCCATCCAAATAATGCCCATATTATTTTGTCTTCCTTGTATTGATGGCCATTTATTGTAAAATCTAATCTAGAAAAAGTTCTAACAGCAGTCATATCATGATTTAATTTGTTTAGTCAATCAATCTCATTTTCTCACTTGGTTCCGTTCCTCTTTTCTTTCTACGTTCTTTTTTTCAGATTTTTCCTTTCGTTGCACGCATAAGAAAACTCTTCAGGACTTTAGGTTCCTTAAACACTTTTTGTATGTTGATTCCCCGAGGGGGGGGGCAGGGGGATCCCCCCCCATCTAGAGCTTAGAATCTAGGGTGTATAGACACCTTTGTATAGAGTTGAGTTGAGTAGAGATACAATAGTTTTGACGTTGTTATTATCTGAAGCAGTAATGAATAACGCTCTCTTATGTAAATTAGGAACGCTCCTCAGTGCCGCCTTTATTGAGGGCCATAGGGGGCCGCCTNTATATATTCATCTATCTATATTCTATATATTCATCTATCTATATTCTATATATTCATCTATCTATATTCTATATATTCATCTATCTATATTCAATATATTCTTCTATCCATATTCTATATATTCATCTATCTATTTTCTATATATTCATCTAACTATATTCTATACATATCATCTATCTATATTCTATATTTTCATCTATCTATATTCTATATATTCATCTATCTATCTATAGATAGAGAAAGCCTTGATTGGTAAAATATATTTTAATACTTTTCTGTTTTTCTTTTAATATCTATGTTTCATGCATTAAATATTTTGAAACAAATGTTTTTAACAAATTTAGAAAAATATATGTTTGTGGCATATACTGTGATATTGTTTACAAAACAAAATGGTTTCTGAATGAGATTTTTCCCTATTCTAGAAAGGAATTGGCACAAACTCAGTATTTTTAATACCTTTGCAGCCTGATAGTGTAACCCTTTGATATTTCAAACTCAGATTATTTGATCCAACAGAACTCATAGTTTGAAATATCTAAGATCTATGACATTTGGTTGCACAGATAGCGGGACTATAAAATCTGAGTTTGTGGCAAGGCTCAATTCCTTTGTTGGCAAATTGTAGATGTGAGGCTTAAACTA
The DNA here is from genome assembly GCF_000591075.1 of Eurytemora carolleeae. Lineage (NCBI taxonomy): Eukaryota > Metazoa > Arthropoda > Copepoda > Calanoida > Temoridae > Eurytemora > Eurytemora carolleeae. The sequence continues at coordinate 83,583 of NW_019397757.1, read as the reverse complement.
TGAATTTTGTGAATCTAAAAGAAAAAAAACGATATAGGTAAAATAGGTTTTCCAAATAGGATGTTTTTTATTTATTCGATACAAATGAAACAATAATTTATACAAGATTAGCTTATTCTTTTTTTTAAATTGAAAATAATCACAAACATTTTTAAAGCCATTAAAATAATTTACAGTTTTTTTTGCTGAGTGAGTTTTTTTTAATCTGCAGCTGAATTATTTTTATTACTTTTTTTCTGGTTCTCACTGTAAATACACTGTAAATACCATCAATATAATATATATCCCTCTAGCTAAACGAAAACATATAAATATACATATATATATATACATATATTATATATAACAAGGTTGTGTATTTATTGATGGATAGGTGGCTTGCCTGTGTGTGACACTGTTAAATTGCTTATTGATGGATTACTGGAGAACACCAAAATTAACGATTTTTAAGCCAAGATTATACCTTCCATGGCCGGCATATTGTATTAAATTAAAGTTTATTTTATAATCCAACATCATCCAGAGAGGTTTTATTTTTGAATAAAAAATGAAATTTTAAAATAATTTTTATGCTGGATAATTTATCATGATTTTGAGGAGAGTATTTTTGACTAAAATTGTTCAACATGAACTGAACAATTTAATGAATTTTCCGTAATTTATCTGTTCTCTATTCACCTATTCCCTTCTCAGAAATTCAGCTCAATTTGCTCCAATTGCACTTTGATGCATGATTTCTTAACTTGAAGCTGCGTAGAATTCATATATAGCGCTGGGTAGAGTCTTGCGGGAAATATTTCCCGGATTTTCATTCTCAATTTTGGCGGCGGAACGAGGAATGTCTGTGAGCGGCGGGACATCTAGTGGCGGATTTTACAGAACAGGCGCGACAACCGGCGCCTCCCTGGCGACAGTGGAAACGACCAGGGTCAAAAGCGGACTGGGACACTGGTCGGACCGGTGAGGGTTGAAGGTGCCGGGATGATAGTGATGGTGCTCATGACAAAGTAGTAGTATATCACGCTTAGAAAGAGGGAGAGGTGCGACCAGTAACACTACAGCCGTCATACTGAGAACACCTCACATAGACACAAGTTCAAGTTATTATCATTATTATTAACTTATACTAATTTAAAGAAAAGTTATATAAACCCAGATCACAGTGGATCATCAATGCTATAGCTAGCTGATTAACTAACTATGCCTCCTTGTGTTGCTGGACCTACTATGGCGTTTTCTCAACAATTTCTTCCTGTTCACAGACCAGAATATAACCCCTACGGTATGCCGGGGTACTCCCCCTTGGGACCCACCAACTCCTTCAGCACTCCTGCAGGATACCAGGGAATGTTTCCCAGGCTTCCAGGGCTTCCTTTCCCTGGGTTTCCCCAACGGATGCCCCCACCAGAGGACGATAATGTCCAGGACGATCCTAAAGTTACTCTTGAGCATAAAGAACTCTGGGAGCAGTTTCATAAACATGGAACTGAGATGGTTATCACCAAATCTGGAAGGTAACAAGAAGTTTTTTATTGACAAATTTAGTTAAGTTGTATGGCCCAGTGGAGTTTTTTTTTAATGTTATTTTTCCCTTTACTTTTTTTTGCATACAGAGTTTTCAAATATTTGCATCTTCTGAAATACACTTTTTTCCAGTGCAGTATTGAGGTGTAAGATTTTGTGAAAATCTATATAATTATTTAATTCAATGGATTTGTCTGGACAAAATAATTATAGTTTAAACAAACACCGGAGGGATAACAATATGAAAACAATATTTCTAAATCAGTGTTTGAAACCCCTGTCATTACCCAGCAGGGGTGCAGCCAGGGTGCTTCAGGGGCTAAATTTCAATCCAAGATTATATCAGTGTAATGGTTCCACGGCGCCATAGTAGGGGGCCAGCAGGGTAGGGTTGATAGGCGCCTGGGGAGGGGTGTTAGGGGGTGGGGGGCGCCATACCCAGGGGGGTTCAATGGGGGTGGCGGCACCCAATGTGATGAAACTGGCGCCCTAGGACAGATGGATTGTACAGTGTACACTGAAGGGAATTGAACTGGAAAATGTAAAGGCTGATCTATATGGATATACAACTCCCCCCCCCCCCCCCAATAATCCTCCCAATGCCAAACATACCCCCGGCCCCCCTCCCCATCATGTTATATTCATACTTCTCTTATTTTAGGCAAATGTTTCCTCAGATGAAGTTCAAACTATCTGGATTAGACTCTAAAGCAAAATACATTCTACTTCTCGACATTGTGGCCGCCGACGATTTTAGATATAAATTCCACAACAGCTCCTGGGTTGTGGCCGGGAAGGCGGACCCCGAGATGCCGAAGAGGATGTACATCCACCCCGACAGCCCCGCCACCGGGGAGCAGTGGATGAATAAAACTGTTTCCTTCCATAAACTCAAGCTCACCAACAATATATCAGATAAACATGGATTGGTAAGTCGACATGTTTAGTTTTTACACGGTTCTACCCACCTCCATATATGGTTATGTGTCATTTTATCAGATGACAGTTGATTAAATATCATCTGAAGGCCGCTAGCCTGAAACTTGATTAAGCACGTTAGACATTGCGCGCCTTGGTGAATGAGTAATTGCACCTGTTAGGCGGGGTGAAAACGCGCGTGATGAAAAGGGTGTGCAATTATTTTCTCATTGTTGATTAAATGAGTTGTCAGGTTGGGTTTTTATCTGGTCTTCTAGCTCTAGGTTTATGTTCTATGTCGTTCTGTGGGACAAAGACATATATTTCTTGTTACAACGATACTCTGCTTTTCTCTACAACTAATTATACCGGAGTAAAAACTAGTACTCAACTAAAGATAGACCATAATCCCTTTGCTAAGGGGTTTAGAGAAAGTGGTGGCTCCAAAACCCAACGAAAGTAAGTTTAAACTTTTTCTTTAATATGCTTAACTCTCCCCTCTCCCTTCTATAAGAATCTTATGGTTCCTATTATCCCTTGAATTATTTATTAATCCACAAGAATCTCAGCACAAAATGTGGGAAATAAATGTTTTTCTCTTTAAGAAAGCAACTGCTGGGATCCGGAGAAACCATCCAATCCTACTCTGGGATTAAACATGAACGAACCAGTAGTCCAGGGGAGGAGGAGAACATTGACGTGGTCAACGATACTGATAAAGATTTAGGTAAATATTTATATTTTCTATTCTATGCTCCCCCCTCCCTCCCTCGGCAGCGATAAAATTGCAAAATTTTGGCATGAGTTGCTATAATTATAATCTTTAAACCTAAAGTTTGCAGAATAATTGCACATCTCTGTAAGGTTACAAATTATTAAAGTGCTACTTTTTGTTCTTATTCCTCGGCTCAGGGCTCTGATTAGAAAGAAATTAAAACCTATTCTGTGCAAGCTTTGCCAAAAATCATTTCCGGTGAATTTTTGGGTTTAGAAATCGGTGTAATGACATGACCCAAATTGAAGGAGTTGTAACGAGTTGAAAAACCCACAAAATTGGCTCTTGAACATATTACTTATAAGCCGGTGGCCATTCAGAAGTTTGAAATTACAGGATGTAGTGGGACCCCCCATCCTCACTACCCCTCCCCCCTCCCCCTCCCTCTCCTCATTTACCCAGACACACATTCATTCCTAGTTAACCTTTAAACAATCATTTCAACCACTAAACATCAACAAACATAACCTCAAGGAATAAGTGAGTGTTTCAGTTAATGAGAAAGCCAACAAGTGAGTGAGTGAGTTCGAAAGGTTTTGAGTGAGTGAGTTAGTGATTAACTAACTAATTAAAATATATTGATCCTTTGAATCCTGTTCTAATAAACAGATTAAAACTATAATTGGGGTAAAATCGATGATTTAAATCCATTTTTTAGAGAATTGAAGGGTCCACTCAATGATAATTCATAAAATATATCTTACTAATTTTCTTTTTCTCGTTCAGATGTTGGCAGAACTATATCTCGAAGCCCTGTCCAAGAACCGGAGAATAAATGGATGTCTCCAACCAGGATTAAAGAACAAAAACCTTTCCGTGGTTTTGACATATCATCCCTCATCAGGAAGGACGAGGACGAGGAACCTAAATCTCCGGAGAGAAAATCTCCGGTTCCTAGTCCAACCAGCAGTCCCAGGGTCTCCTACGGACCTCCGGTGGAAAAATCCTCTAATCCTTATTCTAACATATTCAACTCTAACTTATATCAACAATACCTCAGTCAGTTAATTAGCCAACATTCATCACAATCCTTCCCCCCATCCCTTCCCCCCTTCAACCCTATGCTCCTTCAAGCCCAGCTAGCTATGCATGCAGCCCAGAGCAGTCCATTCCTTGCCAACTACAACGGTATTGCAACCTCTGTACTCGCTGAGAGGATGAAACAAAATAGATTTTCTCCTTACCATTCCGGATCTCATAACACATCTTTAAACACCTCTGTCTCCTCTTCTCTTTCTTCCCCTGGAGCAGGATCAGCGTTCATGAGCTTACCTCCTCGAGGTTCAGGAAGTCCTCCTGTTTCTCCTCCTCATAGTTCAGCTTCTCCTGTCCAAAGTCCCAGTCCTCGATATAGTCCTGTTCCTACTCCACCTAAGAATGACATTAAGAGTATAGAAAATATGATTAACGGACTTAACGGGGGAGAAGAGGGAAGATTTAGCCTGGCGCATGACTCGAGAAAATTTATCTAAATTTGGAGAAAAATTGGAAATTTTCGCGGATTTCGCAATTTAGTTGTTCGGGGATTTTCTATTTTTCCCACAGAGCAGCGCAGCTCATATCATTCAGAGTTTAGACATTAGCTTTTTGTGTCATTATCATCTGTGATATCATATTTGTCATACTAACCAAAGATGGATAAGTTGAGGTTAGAAATTACTTGTGCATGGATAAAATATTTCTCAGTCAACATTTGTCATGCAGTAATTATCCATTCTGATCCTGTGTAGTTCTCTCGTTCTTTAAATCTGATGTTAAGTTAAATGAAAGGGTTTGCGTGAGAACTGAAATGATTATAATGTGAGATTTCACATTTTATTTTCATTTTTTCTTGTTTTTTTTAATAAATTTATTTATATATTGTGCCCACATGCATTCTTGTATTCCCAGTGTTCGTTTTTTTAACATGTGTCATTTCAATTTATATTAATTAAATTATTAATAAATTTAAAACATTAAATATTATTTGATATATTAGCGTGAGAGAAATGTAATGGATTTGAAGGTTTTTCTTTCAAATTCCTAAAGCTGCAAAATTTGCTCTGAGCATTTTATAATGTCTGCAATGTCCAAAGCTGGCACGAAGCATTGAAAATTTTCGAGTTCTGCACCGAATCCAAAAAAGATTTTATATTTTGGACGATGACGCAGATTCAATAGAATAATTTGTATTTCTAACCCTGGTTGGTAGGAAGCCTGTATTTCTAGATTTAAACATCATGATGATATTGCGAGAAATAGTTCTTTTTACAAC